>NC_064811.1:118166816-118260188 GCF_023721935.1 Panthera uncia
GACGCGGGGCTTGAACTCACGGACAGTGAGATCATGACCTGAGCCGAAGTCGGACGCTTAACCGACTGAGCCACCCAGGCGCCCCTATTTTTCTTTTTAAAAATGCTCTCAGTGCCCTTTACAATAGCCTGGCTAACAGAGGGCTGATGTTTATTTATTTCCGAATATGAGAAGTATTAATGAGTGAGTCCATGTGTAAAGGTGCACTGAAGGTGAAACATTATATAGTATTTTATGGTAACTTTTTGTCAGCTTGAATCAAATATAACTGACATAAACTCATGCATTGTAAGTGCAGAGTTCAGAGTTTTAGCAAATTTATAGAGTTGTGCAGTCCTGACTATAATCCAGTTTCAGAACATTTCCATCACCTTAAACAAATCCCTCCCTTGAATGCAAATGACCATTTGCATTCAAACCCCAATCCCACTGTCGGCCCCAGGAAACCACTGATCTATTTCCTGTCTCTGCAGATTTTACTTTTTTACATATTTCATATAAACAGAATTATGTAATATATAGTCTTTTGTGTCTAGCATTTTCATTTAGCATAATGACTTTGAAGTTATTATGTCGTAGCACGTATCAGTAGATTATTCCTTTTTATTCCTTTTTATAGCATTCTATTGTATAGATATACCACATTTTGTCTATGTACTCACAAGTTGATGGATACTTGGATTACTTCATGATTTGGACTATTGTGAATAATGCTGCTATCAACATTCATGCATTAGCTGTTGTGTGGACATATGGTTTCATTTTCTCTTTGGTATATACCTAAAAGTCATATAGTAATTTTAGGTTCAACTTTTTAAGAAACTGCCAAACTGTTTCCAAAGTGGCAGCACAACTTTATATGCCCATCAGCAATGTAGGAGGGTTCCAGGTTTCTCACATCCTTGTGAACACTTGTCATTGTCTGATTTTTTATTATGATGGTTTCCACTATGAGTGAAGCGGTATCCACTTGGGGCTTTAATTTGCATTCTCCTAATGACTAATGATATTGAATATGTTTCCATATGCATATAAACCACTCACATATCTTACCTGGCAAAAAATCTATTCAAACTGTTTGCCCATTTTTAAATTAGGATTTTTTCTCATAATTATTGATTGTAAGAATCTTTATACATTCTGGATGCAAGTCTTTTATCAGATATATGATTTGTATATATTGTCTCCCAATCTGTGGCTTGTCTTTTCATTTACTTAGTGATATTTTTGATCCTTAAAAGTTTATAATTTTGATTAAATTCTATCTATCAAATTGTTTATTTTATGAATCTACAATTTGGGGTCCTATCTAAGAACTCTTCCTGAACCCAACTTAGAAATATTTTCTCAAATAGTTTTACAAATAGTTTTAGCTCCTACATTAAGACCTATGATCCATTATGAGATAACTTTTGTGTGACGTAAATTGGGTTCTAAATTATTTTTTCTGCATATGGATAACCAATTGTCACAGCACATTTTTTGAAAAGACCCTCCATTCTCCATTGGATGGCTTTGGCACTTTTGTCAAAAATCAACTGAACAGTTTACATCTGGGCTCTAAATTCTGTTCCATTGATCTAGATGTGTATACTTATTCCAGTACCACAAAGTCTTGATTATTGTGGTTTCATATTAAGTCTTGAAATCAGAAAGTGTAAGTCTTCTTTTGTCCTTCTTTTGCAAAATCGTTTTTGGAATTTGGTTCCTTTGCATTTCCATACAAATTTTAGGTTTAGCTTGCCAATTTCTGAACAAAAGACTACTGGGATTTAGACAGCAATTGGACTGAATCTATAGATCAATTTGTGGAGAATTGCCATTGAAACAATACTGAGTATCCTAATCTGGGAACACGGACTGTCTTTTCTGTTTATTGGGTCTTATTAATTTCTCTAAGCACGATTTTGTGTGTTCTGTATACAATTCTTAGAGTACTTTGTTAAATTTGGTGCGACGTAATTATTTTTTGACGTTATTGTGAATGACATTGTTATGTGTGTCACCACTGCTTCCAACCACTTTTCAGGAGTGTGCTTTTTTCTGCTCTCCAGTCCAGATAAAGTCAGCCCCCTGTAGTAGTGAAACCACTGGTCTTCTCGGATTGTGTCACCGCAGTAAAACTGTGCTGACCCAGCTGCCCAGCTGGCTTGGATGGGAGCAACTCCAGGCAAGAGAGCCAACAGACACCAATGGTCTTAACCAATGTCCACTAGTTTTTCATCAATAAGTACTTCTGAGTTTGTGTGCACATTTATTTCCTTAGTCTCAAGATGGTCATTTTAGACAATTCTGTCCAATTGCAGTGCTGATGTTAGGAGAGAGGATTTGCCAAGTTGCTCACTTTGCTGTCCTAAGAGTTCCACTGACATCTGTTTTGTAACTTTTGAATTTAGGCACAGCCTGCACATTCCCTCAGAAAAAGCGTCTATACTCTGCCTATACCAAATGGCCTGGTAAGCTTTCCATATTAATTGTGATAGAAGTATCAGTTTCCCACTTTTGATAATAATCTCCATAGTAATATAGAGTGGTACCGTTTTCCAGGTGTGTGTATGAACAATTTTATTCTTCTTTATTCCAATGCATGGAAAATTAAGCATGAGTTCACAGATGAAATATTTAGCTTTATGAGGATATTTTTTCTTTATGTTTAAGAAATAGTCACCTTTCATTCAATCACGTATCTCTGAGCATCCTTCATACAAAGTTTAAAATAACTATTATATATTGACTATAGACAAGAAAGCAAGGTTACTTAATTTTTTTTTATGTTTACTTATTTTGAGAGAGAAATAGAGAGCACACACAAGTGGGCAGGGGAAGAGAGAAGGAGAGGCAGAATCTCAAGCAGGCTCCACACTATCAGTGCAGAGCCCGATGCAGGGCTTGAACTTAAGAACCATGAGATCATGACCTGAGCTCGGATCAAGAGTCAGGTGCTTAACTGACTGAGCCACCCAGGTGCCCCAAGAAAGCAAGTTTAGTTTGAACTTTTCTACCTACTTTCTTCTCCATCTCTCTCCAGTATGAAAAGGGCCTTCTCTTTAGTATGTTCATATTTTTCCTTGTGATCTAAGAATGTTTCAAATTTCAAATATCCTCATGCAGCATGTAAAAGTGCTAATTTCCAAATGGTTACAATCTGGTGGACCCCAACTGAAATGATTTACCAAAGGATATAATTCTTCTGTTGGAGGTCTATTCCACACATCATCATTTTTCTTAACTATTTCTGATATTTTGCCCATCATATATTGACCTTCAAAGCTATTTATTTAAAACCATTCTCAGAAATTTGAGTCTGTGAGTGAATTGTCAAAAATAATTAAGAAAAATGGCGGTATATGCCCCATGACACAGAAATATATCCTTTCTAAAATGTTGCTGCTTTTAACAGAATTTAATAAAAAGTCATTTTAGGAATTATGATGCTATTAACCAAATGATTCCAGCAAAAGTAAAAACATCTAGAGCTTTGGAATAGATAGCAATAAAGAGAAAATGCCCTTCTGATGCCTGCTATTCTTTTGAATTCCTCATATTTCCTGGAGGGACACTTCCAGGCTCACCTCACTACCGGACAATTAATAAACATTCATGAGACTTCTGAGAGTTTTTCAAGATCTTCCCCTCTTACATCCCCGAACTTATTTTGCACAAAAAAGGAAAAAAGAACAAGAGAAAAGTTTCCCAACCAAACCTTAATTCTCCTTGGCTCCTTTGTCAGGAGTTAACACAAATATCTAACAAAGCTTGGTCTCAAGGAAATAGGCACCACTTACCGCCTTCCTGTTATAACTGGCAAGACATCATTGGACTTGGCTTCAATTATTTTAAATGCAACTTTCTTCAAATCTGAAATGCCAACAGCCATGTCCTCTAGCATTCCGATTTCATCACCTACACAAGGGAGAAGGAGCATTGTTACAAATATACTATTTGAAGAAAATGTCATTTGGTATTACACCTCCCTGCTGGGATTTGTTCTAGCATTTTAGTGAATGAGTTTCTGAGTGCAGTGAATTTATTCTAAACACTTTTCCTCAGAGGCTGAAGGCTTTCACCAGTGAAATAAAAACCATTTCAGTGGACTCCAGCAGTCCAAGTACCCTTTGAGGGAAAGAAGAATGTGTACATTTGGTGGAAGGCTATCGGAAAGTTTTAACTCCTTTATGAAACAGAGGATCATGCAGATCTCTTTCCATTGGCAGGACTGATATTTGATTTTTCTAGAAATAATAGAGATGTTTGAATTTTAGACTTGATATTTGATTTTTCTAGAAATAATAGAGATGTTTGAATTTTAGACTACTGACCCAGGCTCACACTAGTTTTATTTCTCAGCACACTAACAAAGAAAGCCTAAGAAGGAGGAAATTGAGTTAGAGTCCAGATCAACACTAGCCAATTCAAATATAATGCAGGCCACATATATAATTTTAAATTTCCTGGGGGTCACGTTTTTAAAAGAGTAAGATTTACAAAGGTGAAATTAATATTAATAATATATTTTACTCTAACCCAATATACCCAGTGTATCATTTAGTTATAAATCAATATAAAATTATTAATTATTAATATAAAACTAGTTTTTACTAGTCTTGGAAATCTGGTGTGCCTGTCTAGTACATATTGATTTGGACTAGACACGTTTCAAGTGCTCAATAGCCACACCAGGCTATGTATTGAATAGTGCAGTTCTAGACATTAGAGAGTTGGGACTTTAAAAATCCAGTCCTTGAAACTCTGTTGGAAAAGAGCCTTTTATATTAAAAAAGCCAGATGGTTGTTCAGGACTCCACTATGAAATAATCTATAATTCCATTTTCAAAACATAATGAGGATAAGAGTACAGTTACAAGGTGAATGAATGCACAGAACAGAAAGTTACATTATTTCTGTAATGCCTGATGTCATAAATGTTTATTTCTCATTTTTAAGTTTACTGCAGAATCAATGGATCAACTATCCTTATGAATAAGAATACGGTTTTAACATGTACCAAAGCAATACTCACTGTATGTACTTAGCAGTCCTTCATATTGCACTATCAACCCCACTGTGTGAAGCTGCTGCAGGAAGCCAGGGTCATGCAAACTTGTATGTAATTTGATGATAAAACCACAAACCAATCCAGCAAGCTAAAAAAAAGTCATTGAAGACATTTGGGTCAGCAAACTTTAATTGAAAAATATTTAAGATTTTTGAGGCATCACAGATTTAATTAAAAATTTTCAAGTATGTGAAACATCCATGAAATAGTGGAAGACACGGACAGTTGGGTTAAAATATTCCCTTTGCCTGGAATGTTTAGAAAGAGAGGCTTCTGTCTCCTTTCCTCCATATGTATGTCTATAAAACTCAGTTGTAGGTGTGGAGGCGGAAGGGAGAAGAAAGGCCCCCAGGACAGCTACTGTGATGGAGACCAGCCTTGGTGTCATGAGATAGGGCTGGGGGTAGGCAAAGAAAGTGGTCCTGCCAAACCCTGCCTTTAAGCATTACTTCCCTGCAAACTTATTTTATAAGCAAACCAAACAAAAAGATCATTATGAGGCCTTGTCCTGGGATTCCTTAGGGAGCTGTATAAATAAAAGGGAGGTTGCAAACAGATCCTTTTTGCCAGCCCCAGCTGCCACCTGCTGTGGAAGGCAGCCACCCCTTTCCTTCCAGCCTGTACTGTGTGGAGACCCCAGGGAGTAATACCATGACAGGATGGGCAACCTGTTCTTCACGGACTGTCTGCGCCATGAAACAGAATGTACAATTCAGAGACTTGGCCTTCTCTTTGCAGAAATAAATACTTAAGATATCATAAGCTGTTTCCATTCAGTTCGTGTTTATTATGAACAAGAAAACCTCATACCAAAAATTTAAGTAAAGAATCTCTTTAAAAATGAAACTATCAGAAGACCTCTTCTGTCACCAAGGATAACATTTAGCCACCCAGCATTGCACTGTGCTCACAACAAAAAGAGGCATCTACCGCTTGGCTGAAGACGATGTCCCTTCTTAGAGTCAGCATCAAGCACTGGGGCAAGCTGTATGCAAGTTCCTGAAGGAGCACGAATGTCAAGGACTGCTTGGCTCGGTTCACCACTTCTCCCATGCAGTCCTTCAGGGTAAGGATGAGGGGATACAATTGTTCATACCAGTCCTCTGTGGGGAGGAAGGGGGTGTAAGAACAGCAGGATAGGTGAAGGTCTTGGAGAATAGAACCAATTTACTATTCTAGAGTCAAGTTACACATATCATTAAGGATTCACAATGATTAGAAGAACTCTGATACAAATCTCTCCTCTGAAATCCAGATGTCAATAACAAGCCACATGTTGGATCTCTCTGCTGGGTGTATTGAATATATTTACAGTATAACTCCTCTCCACCCTACTCACCTCCAGTCTGTACTGCCTGGATCCTAGTGGATGAGGCCATCAGACTCTTTCTATGCTGGAAACAAATTTTCCTGGACTTCTTCTTCTATAGTTTTCACATTTGTTGGGACATTGAATAGTTCTACCACTGTAATAACCCACCAGACATTCACTTACCCCTTGCCCTCTGCCTTCATCATTTCTCAATCTTCTCTGGATCAGTCACTTCCCTCTCCCTCTGATCACATCCTATTTGAACGCTTTTCAACAGTGTCACTGGAGGGGACTTTCTAATCAGTTTCAATTCCATCCCATCCCTCACTCCCTCACTGCCTACTTTAAACATTTTAAAAACACTAAAGAATTCAGAATAAAGTCCAAAAGCATAAAAGACCCTGCATTATCTGATCTCTGCTACTTGTCCAGTCTCACCTCTCAGAACATCCTCACTCGCAGTCGTGAGTCCCAGGTGAACTGAACAATGTTCCCAATTTTCCCAAACCTGCCATGCTCTTTCATTTTAGTGTGTGTGCAAATCCTAACTCCAGTCCTGGAACACACTCCCTCTACCTGTCTCCCTGATAAATACTTTATCTTCTCTGCAGACTTAATTTAGGATTTTTGTCTTCTAGGAAGTATGGATCCCCCCCTCCCCATTTACTGAAGTTTGGGTAGAGATTAATTCCTTTTTTTTATTCCCACAGTTCCTTGTTTTTAATGTTCTAGAATTATCCACACACTGTTTGCTCTACAAGAAAGGGAGCTCACTGACAGTAAGGAACTTATATTTTAATCACTGAGCCTAGCATAGAATCTAAAATTCAATCGTTTTAATTGACTGAGTATAGTTATAATAAATAGGCCAAACGTTTTTAAAGATATAGACAAGAATGAAAAAATCAAGTTTTTGACAATTCAAATAGGTTTTTTTCAAATCAGGATACAAAACTGAAACCAACTGTGCTTTTTGTATGTCTAGATACCAAACATGTTTCAATTCTATAAGTATGACATTGGCACATGATATAGAAATGAGTTATATTATATTTTAGTTTATTTGGAAATCAAGGCCCTGATAAATGTCAAACACTATACATTCCAGATTGCATGACATTCCATTAACATATAAATAAATAGTAGCATGACAATGATATCTAATAGAAATGTATATATGCTGAAAAATTCATTATAAATCAGGATCTGAATTGCTATGATCTTCTTAGCAAAAAAGTGTAAACTTCACCGTGAATGATGTAAGTGGTCAATAACCAGTTAAGACCTTGGAAGAGTTACAGGGAATGATAAAAAGAATCGTAATCACCATTGTACCATATCTACTGTCAGTTATTTTATGTTGTGTTGTAATAAACTAGATGAAATAAACTAAAATGCTTGAAAGAATAATTAGTGACCTCCACTTAATAAAAAGCTGTGCTCTTGTTAATACTTAATGTAAATGCTTATGTGAAGCTATAATGCAAAATACATTAGGAACATTATGAGTTATTATTCAAAAATATTGTAGAATTAAGTGTTATGATAGGAATAAAAAAAAACACTAGAGAAGGGAAATCCAACGAAGGCTTATTAAATCTGTAATCATTTAATGAAGGACTCACCTGTGGGCAGCCTTGGGTGAAATACGAACAATGTTTCATTTTAAACAAGCATTGGCTAATAGTGATTTTTATGTCATTATTACATGTAAAGGGCGTGTGAATGGGCATCAGACTTATTTTCAGAATAAAAGATACATCAGTAGATATCAAAAAGGGATGCTCCTTAGTCCTATTTTTTTATATTTACATTCTTTATCTCCCATTCTCTCCCGCCCTCTTATTATTCTCAATACGAATGTTTAGACTGATAACATACATATATACACTAGGAAGACAAATATTTCAATAAACCGATGTAGATTTCCATCTTAAAAGATAACAGGTGGCAAAATGATTTTGTTTTGTGCTTAAGTCCTAGAGATCAGCTTGTACTGAAGAATCTCAAACACAAAATAAAGCTTGTGTGCAGTAGGTGGCGCTGCCTTATTAGGCTGAAGCAGAACTACTGTGTCACTATTCCATTCAAGCCCCTGATTTATACTGCTTTATACATAGTGTGCGTATTGGTTTAGGCACCTTGTATCATACTATCTTGTGCCAAGTGGTCAATGACCTGGTCAAGGGTGTGATATGCTCTTCCTCATTAGAAAATGGAAAATTAACTTAAGGTTATACACTTACTTCTCTTGAAAGACATTAAGTGACAGCTAAAATTTAAATATAGTTCTTTGTTTTTCTTGAAGATCTTTCTTTGCAAATTTCTTCATCATTTCCTTTCTCGCTTCTAAACCTATCCTCACACTTACTTAACCAGTTGATTCTTACTCATAAATTGCAATCATATACTAACAAAAGGGAGTCTGATTTCTAGTCTTAATAGAATTAAACTGAAAACATGGAAAAAAATACACTGATATTCTAAACCTAGGAGCATGTTAACAATAGTCTCCATTTACTATAATTATATATACGTTTTTAGCTAAAATTTAAAGAAAATGACAGTATAATAAAACATTAATTATAAATAAGAAAAATGCAAGTTTGTGAGGAAGGTAGCATGTTTTAAAGATTACAGTAGCCAGTTTCCAATAGAAAAGCATGAATGAGAAAGCTAAAATTCTATTTTGTTTTCTGGAAAAGAAACAATTTAAGTTCACCAGATAAAGGAAAAACTGCACTGGCAAATGCAAATTGCAATGACTAAAGGTTTTGGTCCCTGTTAATATTCACTCACCATAAATCTCAGGTTCTCAAATAAACACAATGGTGTATGACAGGCGAAAGAAAGGCTGAAGTCAGTTCACAAATGGCCTTTTTGCTCCAATGAGCATTCCAAATCATTTTCACAAAGGAACAGCAAATGCTTTAGTTTTCTCTTCGAAAATATTTTTGGGAAAAGGAAGAAGCTACAGGTCTTGACCGTCTTCAGATCACTGTCACTTCCCCTCACCTTCCTGCCTCTCCTTACTTCACAATTTGCATGGTGCTCACTTTGTTCTCATGAGAAAGCCATGTTCTGTCAGAGATGAAGATGATGTTCATTCTGCACTATCTAGTCAAAATCAGAAGTCCTGAAATGCACAATCCACTTTTCTGAGTTTAATTTCTTCAAACTTCAACTAAGATTTTATACAACACAACACAACACACACACACACACACACACGATACACCCAATGAAGCTAGGAAGCTAGGGGCTCACCACTCTATAGTCACGGCACCAACTCCTCTCTGGGAGCTAACCGGCTCAGCAGGCACTTAAGTGCCCACATCCTCGATTCTATCCCCTGGGCTCCTTTCAGTGACAGAGGAAAATATAAAGAGAATGTTTTAGTGTCTCTATAAAAACTTGCTGAAACTCCTTAACCCTGTGACCAACAAGCAGAGTCTTTCCTCAGGAAAACATAAAATGCATGTGGCTTAGCCGAGCTTTTCCTGAGCTTTGTGAAGTGTGCTGGAAGCCATCCAAGCAGAGCCTGTTTTCCAGCCCTTTCCTTGCTTCTATAACATATTCAAGTGACGCTCAGTGAAGGATTCAAAGAACGACTGCGAGGTGCCCCCCTCACCTCCTCCATACGCCATCTATTTCCTGTACAGGATGTTCACGTCCTCTGAGCTCAATGGCTCTTATGTTACTCAGGAGGAAAATAAAAGAGCCAAATAGCTACCAACTGTAGCAGAGCATAATGCTTTCTTTCCAATTTCTGAGTCATTTTCTTCTCAGGTACTTGGTTTTCTTTGCTCATTTAAAATAATTAACTTCACACAAGCTTGTTGCCATTGTTATTTTTGTTATCACAACTTTTCAGACATAGAGGAAAAGAAAAGCTAAAAGATTGCATGCTCATTAAACTTTATGCAAAGAGATAAGAGAAGAAATGATCCCAGCTTTTAGGATTCACCTCAGTTAAGAAGATGATGAACTGTGAAGCTAAGCAATTAGAATAGCCTCTAAGGAGGGTGATAAAATCCCCAAGGTTGTGAGAACAGAGACCAAACTCCTAGCCAACAGGGCTTTTATACTATGCTCAAACTCAGGGAGCACAGGATCCACAATGGGTTTGTAGTTGGAGGTGAGGGTGGGAGACTTCACAATCCCTGCTCAGAGTCTTTATGGCTTTTGATGGACCTGTGTCCTACCTCACCCCAGATATAGCTACCTATGTGCTCCTCTGAGTGAAGGCCTTCTTTTAGGCACAATGCTACAATGGGAACATCATAGCTTGGAGGGGTCAACCAAAGGCTTCCCCTCCAGACACTTTATAGCTAAACTCCTTTGTATAATACATGGGGCCAATGTTGGTAATAGATCCTGGACACCAGCCCACATGAAGCCTCCAAATATCTGGACATACCCCAGGATATAGCCTAATCAGATAATGGCTGAATAATCCGGAGAAGAAAAGCACCTGCTAAGGCCTGGTTGCCTAGAATGCCTTCCTCAGCCACTCAGAATGTGCCCTGAGCCTTCCTAAGCCCTTGTCCATCTTTATCATCTATCTCTTGGTCCAAGAACCAAAAAATCAATCTGTATTTATATCACTTTAACAAATGCTAACCTGCCTTCCTTTTATCACTTTCCCTCCTTTCTTCACTGCCATCATGAGAAACACAGTCATTTGTTAGACAGGTAGAAACTTTTGGATGTGAGGTCCTATGGGTGACACTTATATTTATAACTCATGACCCCTACAAGGAAAAGTAAGAGGTGCAAAGTAATATCTACCATATAAGGGAGTTGGATAAGTGCTATAAAAATTGGGACCGGGACAAAACAAGTTTAGAAGAATTAAGAGTTTAGAGGCAATGCAGTTCATCTTTGGTGAGATCATATTCATTCATGGTTGTGTTATTTGCTGAACATTTGAAGGAAGTCTTGTACGGAAGGAGTTCAGGGAAGCTGAATGGAACACTCATAAAGCAAAGCTTTGTAGGAACAGTCTGGGAGAAGTGAATGGTTTGATGATGTCAAGTCCCATAGACAGATGCCATAAACTAACTGAAGTTGCCATGCGGGGATTAGAAGGGAGGAGAGGAGGGGCTGACATTACTGACAGACTTGGACAAGGCAAGAGTACAGTGGAAATAAATGTTGAGCCTGAAGCCATGGGAGGAAGGGAAAAACGATAAAAAGCTTAGTGGGCAGTCATCATAGCTGGGATAGAAGAGAAGTAAGTAGGGGTGGGGAGGGAAACAGGAAGGTACAGAGTATGTGAGCAGAGAGCCAAAAGCTAAGAAGTAAGACCAAATCTAGAAATAATGGGTATCAGGCAGGGCAAATGGAAACAGGGTTTATGGTAACCCTGGGGGAAAAGTTGCACAGAGAGCAGTCTGTGTCTTCTGAGCAGTCTAATGGCCCCAGGGGGATTCACACAAAGGACAGACACGAATCTTAAAACGTGATCATCATAGTGTCCACTGAACTATGATCCAAGGGAAGCGACTGATCTTGGCACCTTCCAGATGTATTAGAAATGAGTGTACTGCTCAACTTGAAACAAGCTGCTAGAGGAACAAAGGCAACCTTTTCTTGTGTCAAGGGAACTTTGTTTGTTTAAATCCTGCCAGCCTGAGAACACAGTGTCATAAAACTCTCCAATCTTGCTCTTAGAAAAATAGCGAAGGAAATGCATCAACCGATATCCTGGTTAAATTTCTCATTTTGTAGCACAGAGTTGAAAGCCTTAAGTAAATTCTGCTAAGACAGTTTCCAGGACCTAAATCCATTAATCAAACAAGCTCTGTATTTGTTGTAGCACAAAAGTTTTGAATTAGGGGTTGTGATGAGCCTGGAGGAGTCTCATATCCATTGGGCTTATTTTGCCTTTTGGCCTTAAAAACACCTGTAACCTCAGGACTCTGGCCTACAAATATGCTGAACATTTCAGAATAAGCTGTATAGGTCATAGATTACTGAGCAACCTGAAGTCACCAATACATCTGCACCAGATAGCTCCTGTAATTTAAATTTTGTGTAGTATCTAAGACTGAGAAAAAAGGAGTAGATATTGAGTTGACTGAAGAATGATCCAGAGAAGGGAAAAGGAGAGGCATTTCTATCCTGAAGTGAACCAGGTACTGTAGGAGCTTTCTAGTAAACTCCAAAGCCATTGGAATATAGTGCACCATTTTTAAAAATTCCTTTACAAAGTAACAAAGTCTCATGTAAATAGATTTAACTCATAAGTGCAGAGAAAGTAGGCAAGTAACCAAACATAATGCAAACAATACTACTCTCAAGCCATTCCATTCAATAATCATATGCCCCAAGGTTCCCACATGGGAAATATGAGTCTTTATCTATCTCAGTTTTGTTTTGGATGTGAGCATCACCAGATTTATGATAAATTTAAGTAATTTTAAGTATGTGCAATTTTTGAATATGCGGTAATTCTTAATTTCTGCCTAAGGTACCATTCCATTGTAAAGCTTTAAGAGATATCTACAGGATTGATTTTCAAAAAGTTATCTCTCAATATCACTATGCTTTTTCCTGGAAAGAATAGAAGCAGTGAAGCATAGTGGTCAGGAGAGCAGGCTCTCAACTGAGACCACTGGGGACGGAAGCCAGGCTCTGCCACTGGACTGGGCTTGATCGTGACAAGTAATTCACCTTTCTACTTTTTCATTTATTAAATATGTAGAATTATTCCTATGCATGTTACAAGAATTAAATAATACAGGCAATATTTTTAAGTTTCCAGCACATACTAAGAAACCCCAAGATGTTAGCTACGATCTTAAAAAATTAATACAATCATAAAGTAATTTTTATATGTCACCCATTGTCTGCCTGCTACTAACATTTGTTGCTTATGCTCTTCCTTCTCTCCTATTTCTGAGGATGAACTGTTTGTTCCCCAGCTAAGACCAACCAGCTCCTCTATCTGTACACCAGATCTCATCTCCTATCCCTTACTTAAAAGTATCACTCAAGAAATTCTCTCCCCTTTCCCCTACATCATCAATATTTCCTTTGTTACTAGAGATTCCCATCAGCACATACACATGCTGTTGTGTTCCCATCTTTAAAAAAACAACCCCGTCTTGACCCTACTTCCTTCTACAGCTTCCACCCTCTTTCTCTTCTTCCTTTCATGATGACACTTCTCAAAAAGTTGTCTATACATGCTGTCTCCAGTTCCTTTTCTTTCTCTTCCTTTTAACCACTCCACTTGCATTTACTCCTTATCCACTCTAGTGAATTGTCATCACTGTCACCAGTGACTTCTATGCTGATGAATCCAAAGTCACTTAGGCCTCATTCCACTTGACCTTTGGCAGCATTAGGCATGCTGAAAACTCCCTCCTGGAGTTTCTCACCCCGGATTTCAGGATATCATACTCTCCTGGTATCCTCCCACCTTACTGGCCATTCCTTATCCCACTCTGTTGCTGGTTCATCCACTTCTTTTTGACCCATTCACATGGGAACATCCCCAGGGTAATCTGCACATTAGCTTCCTTTCCTCTGAACACTCAACCCTTTGTTGACATTTTTCAGTTCCATGGTTTTAAGTACCATTTATGTGTTGACAATTACTATATTTATACCTTTTTTATTAATTTTTAAAATTTTAATTCTAGTATAGTTAACATACAGTGTTATACTAGTTTCGGGTATACCATATAGTGATTCACTCAGTGCTCATCATGATAAATGTACTCTTTATACAAATTTATATCTTTAACCTGAACCTCTCTCTTGAACCCAGATTCTTATATCTAACTGCATACTTGATATGTCCATGTAAACTGGAATTTTCCAAACAAGCTCCTATTCACCACAAACCCTGTTCTACCCAGTCTTCCCCAACCAGTACAGGACCACCCCATCTTTCCAGCTGCTTGTGCTAAAAATGTTGAATCATTCTCAACTCCTCCTTTTCTTTCATTCTCTCACCCAAACCATCAGAAAAGCCTGTCAACACTACCTTCAAAATAACTACAGAGTCCAACCACTTTTCATCATCTCCACTGCCACCTTCTTCTTGATCCAAGCCACTAACATGTCCCACCTATATAATTACATTAGCCTTCCAACTTATCTATACCTGTTTCTATCTTTCCCATCTATAGTCTAATCTCAACATAACAGCCTAGGTGTTAAAATCTGTGTCATATTAGGTTAAGCCCTGGCTCAAAAACTCTCTGATTGCTCTTATTTTTCTCAGAGTAAAAGTCAAAGTCAATACAAAGGCCTTACATGATCCTTTCTCTAAGTTACCTGTATAAATTCATCTTCTACTTTCTTCCCTCCTCTTTCTCTGTTCAAACCAAACTGGCATTTTTGCTGTTTTCTGATCATGGCAGGGCCACTACTGTCTCAATTTTTATATGTCACCCATTGTCTGCCTGCTACTAACATTTGTTGCTTATGCTCTTCCTTCTCTCCTATTTCTGAGGATGAACTGTTTGTTCCCCAGCTAAGACCAACCAGCTCCTCAACTACAACAACCAGTAGTTGTTTTCTGTGTCCAATATATCCTTCCCCTAGATGTCCACGTGGCTCTATCTTTTTCTCCTTGTGTCTCTGTTCTAACATCAACTTCTCAATAAAGCCATTGGCCACTCCCCTTAAACTTCAATTCTGCCCTCTAACAATATTCCAAAACCCTCTTATTTGCTTCATATTTTTCCACATCATTTGCCACCATTAATATCTTGTGTAATACCTTTATTTATTATGTTTTAATGTCTCTCTGGTACAAACATATGGGAGGGCAGATGTTTTGCCTGTTTCGCTTATTGTTGTATCTTCATTGTCTAGAATAGTGCCTGGCACATAGTAGGTACTCACTTAAAATATGTTGAATGAATGAAAGAAAAAAAATCACTTTAAATAATGTGGCACCTTTATTCTCATACATTAGAACTGGCAGAGACCTTCAAAACTTGGCAGATGACCTTTATTTTACCCACAAAGTAAGGTCCAAAAAATGTAAGTTATCTGTCAAAGGTTATAGCCAAATAAGTAAATTGAGAACTTGCCAAGAATCTTGGAGCTGAGTCAAGTGTTGTTTTGTTACACTGTAATTCATTGCACAATTTTTAAGGGACACATTAGTTTTCTGATAGGGTATTTGAAAATTTCATAATGTACAATTATTATTGAAATCCTAATTTTATAATACAAATATCTGTGGTATATTTTAATTATTTTTATTGTTTTTTTTTAGCTAGTAAGTGTATTTTAAAAGCCATTTTTACCTGTTAACTTATGAGTTTTTAAAAGCCTGATTCATTGATGCTTCTTTCCCAATGTAATACTAATCATTTATGTGTAGAAATTCATGAAATTCATGAATATTAACATTTAAGCCCTTTGATGAAAATGATGCTTTGTGCTTGTATCCTTGCACTTTACAAAATAAAATACATGTTTCATATTATAAATCCACTGAAATAATTACCTAATGTTGAGTATAAGTTCTGATAATATAGTGATTTTCATGTATGTACGCATAAACACGCACACATGTTGATGATATTCACTTAATAATATAAAATTTACCTGCCTAAGCATTTCTTGTCAGGTAGCAGTTATAGATCAAGGTGACCAGGCTTTTATTTCATAATATTGGCCTCTATGACTTTCCAAGAATTATGTTAGGCTCTGGAGATTCAAGAGCAAATCACAAATACTTGGCATATTTTCTCACAGAGCCAAGTCTAGTAGAGGAGATGACATTTAAAACAGCATCTCAATAAACCAGAGATTCAGAGGCTGCAAAATAGTGGCCCATGGGCCAGTCGTATTTGGCCCTCAAAGGTATTTTATTTGGCCTTCCTCATATTTTAACAATTCTTCCAAGTCAAATATTGACCTTTAAAGAATTTTAATGTTTCATATAAAAATTCAGATTTACTTGAAAAATCAGAAGATATGGTAACTGTAGGTTCAGATTCCTTTGTGGGAAGGATTGGCTGGATCTGAGTGGTGGCCCTCTTTTGAAGGATATATACTTCCTAGTTTGTCCCAGTGTCCAACCATCCAATTCATTTGACTCATTCATGTTACCCTATATGACAGCTGAGGGCCTTTGTACTTGAAGCCCTTGTAGAAAGTATGGCTGCAGAGAAAGACAGATACCATATGTTTTCACTCATATGTGGATCATGAGAAACTTACCAGAAGACCATGGGGGAGGGGAAGGAAAAAAAAAAAGAGGTTAGAGAGGGAGGGAGCCAAAACATAAGAGACTCTTAAAAACTGAGAACAAACTGAGGGTTGATGGGGGGGTGGGAGAGAGGGGAAAGTGGGTGATAGGCATTGAGGAGGGCAACAGTTGGGATGAGCAATGGGTGTTGTATGGAGACAAATTTGGCAATAAATTTCATATCGAAAAAAAAGAAAGTATGGCTGCATAATTTGCAGAATTCAATGAAAAAATTAAAATGTGAGAGACCCCTGTTCAAAGAGAGCAAACAACCTTCCTCCTTTCTTCCTCAGTGGTATCTTTCTCAACCTGTCATGGTTGAGATTTTACTTACTCTTTTATGTCATACTCCCTTGGGCATGGTGACACATATTTGCAGAGTCTCAAAGGTATCCATCCTGACCCTAGCTATCTCCACACCTGCACCCAGGCCCCTTGGTAGGTGAGAATGGGGCCAGAAAGAGGTCACTGGGTTAGGAGAAGGATGAGGGAACTGGGCAGGCATTGGAGAACATGGGAGGCAGAACTGTAGGTGAATCAAATCTCAAAGTTCCAGGCATGGCTTCCATTGCCCTATTGGACTTTATTTAAAACACAAAGATAAATTTTTAAGAAGGCAAGATGGTGACTACAGAGCATTAAACCCAGAGCAGATGGCCCTGCTGTGTTGGTGACCCTGTGCACTTGCAATGATCCCATGCTCATAAAACCAGCTCTGGCCTGAAGGACCAGAGAAGGTTCCTCAGAGGATGTGAAGTTTGAGATTGTGGAAAAGATATGGGCAAACCTTTGAAGGCCTAGCAGTGAAAAGTACAAAGTGAGGTCTCAAAAGAGTCCAGTGTGACTAGATTATGAAGGATGAGGTAAGATGAGGTGGAAGAAAATGACAAAGCATTATGAAGTGGCAAGTGTGGGTCTTGGAATTTAGGGCTTTGAAAGATCAGGAAAAATTTCAGCAAACAAGTATTAGATATGGCTGATATCTAACCATAAAGTAAGCCCATATGCAGAACTGCTCTTAAGATCTAAGGATTTCTTGCCAACAGTTATTCTGAGGACTCAGATTCTTTTTGACAAATTCAATCAGGAATCATTTTGCCTGGATTTGTATCCTTGCTCAGATACCTACCAGTTCTGTGATCTTTTAAGTATTGCTTAAGTTCTTCATCTATAAAATGGGGTAAAAATAGAACCTCCCCTACAAGCTTATTGTAAGGCGGAGGCAAGAATGTAAAGGCTTAGCAAGTGCTTGTCACATAAATATGAATGAAAGAAGGTTTAACAAGGTAATGTGATTATTTTCTCTCTTGATACCTTTGTTTGGTACCCAAGTTGCATGTGATTTTTACCCACTTGTGCTTCCTATTCCTCAGGTGAAGGCAATCTCTATGACCCACACCTCTGTAGTATGGATTTCCTTAATATTTTTCTCTTCCTTGTGTTCACACTTTATTTAGTTTGATCTATCTACCTGGTAATGACTCTTAAATGCATATTTCCTCTTCTAAGTCTTTTATCTTGTATATTCTATCCTTGGAAAATCTCTGTGTATCTTCTTTTATTTTTATTCATTTTTAACTTTTTGCATTATTTTATTTATTTTTGAGAGAGAGAGACAGAGACAGAGACAGAGACAGAGACAGAGAGTGTGAGCAGGGGAGGGGCAGAGAGAGAGGGAGACACAGAGTCCGAAGCAGGCTCCAGGCTCCAAGCTGTCAGCACAGAGCCTGACATGGGATTTGAACCCATGAATGGTGAGATCATGACCTGAGCTGAAATCAGATGCTTAACTGACTGAGCCACCCAGGTGCCCCTCTGTGTATCTTCTTTTAAATGCTATTTGCTCACCCAAGATACTGTAAGAGCAGGGTTATGACAGCATGACACAGGGTAGATGCTCAACACATATATATTGAATTAATGAAAGTATCTTCTTTATTTTCCAGCTAACACAAATTTAGTGTGTCTCTTCCATAAACTTAATGACATGAACTATTTTATGTATAATTGTGTTAATTAATTAATGGTTCTAATCCTTAAGTATTTCAAATTTATTAGGCAGACAACTACTCTGGCCAACCAAAGATAAAATATAGGAAAGAGGGGCACCTGGGTGGCTCATTTGGTTAAGCATCCTACTTCAGCTCAGATCATGATCTCATGGTTCATGGGTATGAGCCCTGCTGTCAGCTCAGAACTCACTTTGGATCCTCTGTCTCCCATTCTCTCTGCCCTTCCCCCTCTCAGACACACACTCTCTCTCTCTCTCTCTCTCTCTCTCTCTCTCACTCTCTCAAAATAAATGAATAAGCATTTAAGTATACACACACACACACATATGAAAGAGGTTTGCTAAAAAAAGTGATTTGCTAAAACCTTAGATTTGTCCCTCTTTGGAGGTTGTGGTACATTTTTTCAGATGACTAATCTTTGGCGTTAGGAAGCCATTGATAATTAGTGATAAATTACTGACAAATTCTTGGTAGTTACCAAACAATTGGGTTAACTGGAGGCAGGCAAAGATGAAGTAAAAGGCCTGGAGAAAAAGTGAATTCTCAGATCCCACTAGGAAATGTGAAATGCACCTTGTAAGCTAAAAGAAAATTAGGAAGCAGGAAAGGACATGTGTATCAGTGAGTGTAAAACTGTAATCGGTAGCATGTAGACTAATTCTGTGGTCTGCATGGACGTTTACCTCCTTTGTATGAGGAAGCTGTGATGACATGAAGCCAGCATGGTCTTGATGAGAAAAGTCACATCATAGGAACTTCATCTCCTTTTTGACAGGACTTACAGCTGGGCATATTAGAAAAAAGTTTTCAGAGACATAGAGTGGCCTTTCACAGGACATTTCATGGTAACCTTGTGGAAGACAGAGAAATGCAGGCATGCAACAACACGAATGGGAGAATATATCGCTGCTTGAACACACATCCCTAAACAGTTGTGATTAATCAGTGTACTTCAATGTATACACACACACACACACACACACACACACACACACATTTAGTGATGTGCCTCAAGGGTCTGTATTTATTTCTGTCTTGCCATCATTTTTATCTTTTACTTGTGTGAATGAACAGAAAATAGTTGTGAAATGTGAATAAAATAAACCTGAGTTGGACAGTAGATATGATGGATGAGAGAAATAGGTCTTTATTAGAGTATATTCAAAAGTGCAGCATCCTGCAGTCATGGGTTTGCACATCTGTCTCTTCAGGAGAATTGAGATAGACCGTGTCTTAATCTCCTTGTGCCCCTAGTATTTCATAATGTCTAGCACACAGTGGTGCTTAAAAACTACTTGAATCTTGAAAGCCTGAAGGATACGTCAAATTTACCGAGGTTTTTGGATAGCATTGGACGCAGTAGTAAAATGCAGCTGTCAAAACAGTTAATGTGAACTTAGATATCATTAATAGAAAAATAGTATCTGAAAGTAGGAAAGTGGTCCTCCTGTGTTACTCTGTGTTGGATGCTATTCCTTTGAAAAATGACCAAGGAGTGGCAATTCAAAAAGGACATGAGGGTTGTTTTCAGGTAAGTTAGACTATAATGTGGAAAAAGGAAAGGAGATTTGTTCTTTTTGTTATACAGAATTAGACCTGGGCCGGTGGGTAAAATTAAAGGGAACATATTTAGATCAACATCTGGAGTATGCCATTCTAGAAAATAAAAAATTGTTTTCTATCAGTGGAGATGGGTATCACAGGCTACGTGAAAACTGGCAGAGATGCTATGCGTAAGCTTCTTAACACAATTTAGGAGGTTTAATTACATAATCTTTAAGGGCACATTAAAATCCAAGATTCTAATATTCACTGATTTTATCTGTGAGTCTTCAAATTGTTACAAAATTAAAGGCATGTGGTCCCATGCATACAGTGGATGCTTGTAGATGCTTACAGTATGTTTAAGTTGGGGTGCCTGGGTGGCTCAGTCGGTTAAGCATCCAACTCTTGGTTTTGCCTCAGGTCATGATCTCACAGTTTTGTGAGTTCAAGCCCCACAGTGGGAGCTTGCTTGGGATTCTCTCTCTCTCCCTCTCTCTCTCTCTGTCACCTCCCCACTCATGCTGTCTCTGTCTCTCTAAAAATAAATAAATAAAATTAAAAAATAAGCATGTTAAAATGTAGGGAAGTACACAAAAATCTTGTTCATTAAGAAAAGCTATGAATATATATAAGCCATGTAGGTTTGGAAAGGTATTCCATTATTCATGTTCAGAATAGTAGAGAATGTTTTAGTTCTCTCAACACTATTTATATTAGCTCTGAAAAGAAATTTATGAAGTAAGATATATTGTAAAATCCTGGATCTAAAATAAACAAAAACCCTTTAAACCTCCAGATTTAAAACATTATTAAATAAATACACTGCAAAAGAAAAATGCACAACTTGAAACAATATCTGCAGGTTATAAACAGTTAAAAAATGGGAAAAGGTAGCAACAAATCAGAGGACCATCTGTTTAAACATGATATGTATATATGTATATGTACATATACATCATGATATGTATACATGATATGTATATACTTATATGTACATATGTATCGTGATGTATATGTACATATACATATATGTACATCATGTACATCATGATGTGTATACATATACATATATACATATACACACACCAGCAAAACAAACATGAGTTACAGCTAAAATGTAAAAATAAAAGATGGTGATGAAGAGAGGGAAATATGTCATAGGGTTAACTTACCCTATGAGATTTCAAAATATATCTGAATATAAAACACAATAGTCAAAAACATATGAACAGAAGAAAAATTCCAGAAATTGATGAAAAATATATGCAGAATGTAATATAGAAAGAAAAAAAAACAGAACAATAATAAATTATGTGGTAACAAATGCCTAACAGTATTTACGACATCACACATTTCAGTAAATTCTGGATGACGCAATCATTTACTGAATCAATTCATTTATTAATCATAAAAAGAAAAGAATGAAATGGTTTTTCCACCCCAGTGAGGAGCTGGGGATAAAACTGGGGCTGTTGAAGAAATGGATTTTACTACAAAAAATAATAGTTTGAAGTACAGAATTAAGCTATATGATGTCAAACATCACTAATAACTAGATAAATTACAATAAGTTACAAATACAGTTATAATAAATTGCAAATTACAATATGATGTTTTTCACCCAATGTAGCATGAGATCAGGGAAGGCTGTAGTTAAAAGGTGCTTGTAGATACTGCTGGTGAGAGTTTCTGTTGCTAAAGAGATACCTACCCACACACATTTGGTTTCTACCTGCCATTTTCTAATAGAAGAAACCAGAGTTCCCTGGAAAATGGCTGAACCTAAGGCTGGGGCAGGGAAAATACAAATGAACCTAGAATACCTCATGGTGCCAGAGGGTAGGGGAGTGAGTGAGTAAGGGAAAGTAAGAGAGTCAGTATGAAAGAAAACAAGGGAAGAACTAGTCTGTGCACAGAAGAACATGTCAGAAGGCCACTGAAACCAACCTGAAAGAACTCCTAACGGCTAACTCCAGACAAGTTTGAGCCTGAAATAAATATTATAATATTATTAGATTATAAGCTAAATGATAAAATAAGCATTCATGAGTCCACACTGATATAAATAGAATTGTATAAATGAATACATGGGAGAGAAGGGATAACTCTTCCTTATAAAATAATTCCACTTCCAGCAATCTAACTTAGGGGGAAATGTAGAAGATGTAGTTGAAAACTTAAATGTTCAAAGATGCTTTATGTGTTAATATAATAATGATTAAATTTCTAAAATAGTGGTTTCTCTTTTGATGAATTAGTTTAGTGTCATAATCACATTTTTAGAAATGTTTCTCAAGAAATATTCATGATATAATAATAAGCAGGATATCAAGAAGTGCCTCTGTATTTACAATGCGTACTCCAGTTTACTTACTGTGTGTGTGTGTGTGTGTGTGTGTGTGTAAACATAGGATATGTTCCAAATGTTTATGTCTGATTGAAATAAAATAGAAATTATACATAATCCTATTTGTTGTTCTTTGCAAATTTTCTAATTTATTATTTTTCTAATAAAATTTAAAACTACATATAAATTGGGGGTACATATAATTAGTGAATGTGTATCTCAAATATCTGTATGTGAAATAATTTTGAGGGTAGTGTAGGTAAATGCATGACTTTAGGTTGTTTGCTTTATATTAGTTCAAAAAACCACCATTAATTTCTCTATTGCATTGCTTTATGTGACAAAAGCCAGGGTAGAAACTAAAAATGCTTTTTTCCTACCTTAACAGGAAGACTATGACAACAAGAAGTATTTTATTAATATATTATTATTATTATATAATAAAGCAATATTATTATTACATAATTGATTGGGCTAATCAATCACAGTCCAACTATGCAGTACATTCATAAGTATTTTAAGTAAACTTGAGCACAGATTTATCTGTAAGACATCTATTTATACATGTTAAGCATCTTTTATGTAGCACTATCCTCTGCAAAACATGCACTGTATTTGTAATTGTGTAACATGTTAAATGTAAACAAAATCTTTAACTTTGAAATTATTTGATGATACTGTATTAAATCATTATCAGACTAAAGTATATATTTTATTTTACACATTTAAAGTATCTTATTTCCTAAAATGTTTATAACATAAAAAAGTATGGATGAAATAAATATGGATAATAAGTTAAAGATAAAATAATTTAGAGGGCACTATGTTGTAATTTGACTCTAACCTTTCACAGAGCCAATCAAGTTGTGAGTTCTACATTGAGGGCAACTTCTATCTGGTGTTAGATTATACCCAAAGAATACTTCACATTCAAATGAAAGTGATTCATCTAGTCTTACCAAATATTTATCTGCCAAATATTTTTACTTCTGAAAATGTAATTTTGATCACACAGATATAATTTTCTGATAAAATGCAAGATATGGATTATATATATATATATATATATATATATATATATATATAGTTTCAAATAATTTAGCACTCTGTTCTTATCAATGAGATGTTTCAGGGAACATCAAAATACATGTGACAGAATTCAGTATCCCGCATTTTATTTCTAGTAAAAAAAAGTATTATGCCTAGGGGCATCTGGGTGGCTCAGTCGGTTAAGCATCCAACTTGGACTCAGGTCACGATCTCATGGTTTGTGAGTTCGGACCCCACATCAGGCTCTGTGCTGACAGCCCAGAGCCTGGAGCCTACCTCAGATTCTGTGTCTCCCTCTCTCTACCCTTCCCCTGATCATGTTCTCTGTCTCTCTCAAAAATAAAAAAATATTAAAAAAATAAAAAATAAATTAACAAAAATATTATGCCTTGAAACCCATCAATGGACAGAAAAAGTCACTAAAATGGATTATACTTCTCACCTCATTTTCTGGAGCACAGTATTGTATCTGGCTTACAGTTGATAGTCAATAAATGTTCAATTAAAGAAAATGGAAGTATACTACATCTTTATGACATAAGTTATGACATGCTTTCATTTTGATTCATGTAAAAGTTATGGAACTGACATGAATCTAACTGATATTAGATCCATTAACTAATAAAACTGATATTATTTAAAAAATAAAATCCCCATATATAGTTAAAACAAGTAGGTATGAACATAAAGAACATTGGCATAAACTTTCCCTTGTGTGAATCTTCTACTGAGGATGAAGACCATCGACAGTAAGAAAACTTTAGAAAGCCACAGTTTACAAACATAATTTAGAAATGGTTCTACTGTTAATCAAGTGATGAAAGATTGATGTTTCATATAATTAAACTCCTGATGAAAATGTGAGTAATGAAAAATCAGGAAAACAAATTGGGAAAAACATAAATTTAATTTTATAAGTATCCATATTTTCTAATGACTCATTTTCTTGAAAAGGAAATGTGGATTTCAGAGGAAGACAGCAGGGCAATACTGTTTATCCTCTCCAGATACTTAAGATACCAAAAGGGCTGGGGCAACCTGGCCCTTTTGTCAAAATTAATCAAATTAACAAAAAAAATTTTGATATAAAAGCCGTGTATAGGGACACAACCATAATTAAATTTTTGATTATCATATTTGCTAGTCAAAGTTGTAATAAGTCATACTTTTGAAAGTATCTATGTATGTGTCTGTGTGTATACACAGATATATACACCTAGACGTGTATGCATGTATAAGCATGTGTGTATACATGTATCCATGAAAACCTAGACTTAAGGCAAAAAGTATTTTTTCATACTGCATTCTTTTCAGGAACCATTATGAGATACTGTGTCCTGATGTCCCTAGAAGTTTCTCGGAGTTTTAAGAGCAGATGCTTGTTTTGCTTCCTAATAAAAATTTGGAGGAATGTGTCAAAATAGATTAAACTATGTCAGAGTCTTTAAAAGAAAACACTGTTCTTTCAAGGAGGTTTTTATGTAGCAAAAGAAAACAAGTGAGCATTGCTAGCAGTTCTGAAAACACAACTGAGATGCAATTTGATAAATAGCCTTCTATCATCTAAGCCAGAGCAGTGGAAAAGTACGCTATCAGCACTTTCATCAAAGGCTCTATTGACTCTTCTTTTTCTACCTCATTTTATCATGACTTTCTCATTTTGTTTACTCAGTCAGTGATTGGGAAAAAATGACTCCTTACCCCTTGGACGAGTTATGATGGAGTCCACTAGAGAAGGGTCCTCTTCTCCATCTTGGCTGCCATCGCCACCGCCTTCACTGCCACCATCTCTTTCAATCAGTTTATCCACCATGGCAATAATGCAGTTCAGGCTCTTCCCCACATTGGCCCACACCCTATCCTGAAAAGAGCATGAGCATCACTACACAAGTTTATTGCAAATACAAGGTGAGGCAAAATCTGACAAATCCACATTAGAGAAGCATGGGAGGAGCAATCATTAGAATGCAGATGGAGGGATTAGTTCTAATACTCCCATTAATTTGGCCAGACTATGAATATACAAGAAATCTGTTTTCCCTTAATAAAGCAACACTTAAGTGCTATAGATTTTTATTTACTTCATTATTTTTTCTCTGTCATAAAGCAATGATGAATTACTATACAATATTAATCCATAACTGAGCACAACCTATGATATTTTAAACTGTACATACCTATATTCTTTATCAACACTTAGGAAGAAAGGAAAAACACAACAATATTGTTAAATAATAATCATTTGTCTTCAAAATTCTTGTTTTTCCTCTTTATTGTGATAACATACATAACATTGTTTACCATTTAACCATTTTTAAGTATACAGTTCACTGGCATTAAGCACATTCACATTATTATACAACCGTCACTGTTTTCCATCTCTAGAATTTTTCATCTTCCCAACTGAAACTTTGTACCCTTTAAAAGTGAACTCCCCACCCTTCTCCCCCCAGCCGTTGGCAACCATCACTGTACTTTCTGTCTGTATGAATTTGAAAGCTCTAGATAATAGAAATTCTTAAAGTGTGGTGTTCACGTCACCTCTACCAGAATGACCTAGAGAATTAAAATGCATATCCTTCGCGCCCACCAAGTTGATCAGAACTACTGGAAAGAAGGCACCTTAAACTGAAATTTTGACAAGCTCCTCAGGTGCTTGTAACCACACTAGGTCTGAGAACTTCTACATGCTACAGCCATGTAATAAGTTACTTTGGTTGATTTATTTCTTGGAAACAGCCCCAAACACTAGGGGACCTCCTTGTCACCAATCTTACCAATTCTGATTAGCATCTGCTTTGGTTTAGGGCAATTCATGACACTGAATTCTGTGATTTATAAAAATTGTTATTTCTTTCTTTTTCTCTTTTAAAATTATATTTAAAGTTTACTTGTTTATTTTGAGAGAGAGAGAGAGAGAGAGAGAGAGAGAGAGAGAGAGAACACATAAGCAGGGGAGGGGCAGAGAGAGAAAGGGAAAGAGAATCTCAAGCAGGCTCTGGACTATCAAGCACAGAGCTCAATATGGGGCTTGAAATCACATACCATGAGATCATGATCTGAGCTGAGGTCAAGAGTGGGAAGCTTAACCAACTGTGCCACCCAGGAGCTCCAAAAGTTATTTCTTAATAAACATTTTAAACATAGTTGTCATCATGGTAGGCTCTCATCTGTAGCTTCCTTTCTTGCTCCTTTCGCCACATCATTTAGATGGAGTCACTGACTCCACATCTGTGATGGTTAATTTAATGTCAACTTGATTGAATCACAAGATGTCCAGATAATTAGCTAAACATTATTTATGGGTGTGAATATATAATTATAGTACTTTTTTGTTAGTTTTTCTAGTTAATTTTGCTGGTTTATAAACAGATAAACTAATTTGGGGTAAGATAAATCTAGGAAAAAAGAACTATAGTTGAGTTTAGATTATTCGATGGTTATCTTGTAAAGACTAAGTTGAATAACATAATAAACAAATATGGGGGTTTACAGGTATGCATACTATAGGTGGTGGGGAAAAGTAGAACATTCAAAGTTAAAAAGGTAAGTTTGAGGTCCACCTGTAAGTGACATGCTACCTGGGGAAAACTGCCTCATTTCTGGGGAACCACAGTTGGTTCATCTACAGTTTAGAATAATAATTCTTGCCCTGCCTACCTCACCATGGTGCAGTGGGAGCCAAATAATATAGTCTCTATGAAAGTGCTTGGAAAATTATTATAATTTGGAAAAATGACATCCTATTTTGCTGGCTTTCCTAAATGAATCAAGCTTGCTTTTCATCATTTTGTAATCCTGAGTGTGAGATATGCTATTAATCATAAATAATCAGAATAAAATCTCCGCTCAGGGCATATTTATTCTACCGAAAATTAAAAGCACTTTCCCTCTAAGCGAAACTAAGACACCAATCACATCTATAAAATGCTTTATCCCTGCTTATTGTCTGAGAAAAGGAGATGGTGTAATCCCTGAGTTATGACCCAGGAGATCTAAAGAAGCTCACTTTTTCCGGGATGAAATGTAGGGAAACCTAAGCAAGCTGAGGTCCTGACATCACTTATTTGGATTTGGTGAGAAGCTTACATTCCAGACTGCAATAACAAACCTAATGGAACTCATTCTGAATATGTCTTAATCACTGCCAAGGACTGCATCTTTAAAGCTATTAAATTGAAAAATGAAACAACTCTTTGGCTAACACTGGGAATAAACTCTGTTATTAAGGGGAAAAAAGGGAAAGGATTATTCTTAATTATCCAGATTAGCTTTGCACATGAGATAAATTTCAACTCTCTTTCTGTTGTCAATGTTGAGAAGAACTTTATATTTTGATCAAAAATCAAAATAAGATTGCATGCTATCTTTCTTATATAAAGTAATATAAGGAGTTAACCAACTTCTTTTGATTACATCTCCAAGAGCCTGAATATAAGAATATATAAAAGGATAATTTTACATACTAAAATTATATGTTCTTCCTTTATACTCACCTTGGGTTATAGGATTATATTCACCGAAAAGGTAATATTTACGGCCAGTAGAGAGATCTTTATTGGCATGAGGTGCAGAGTGAAGCATGTTCACTGAAGGAGACCAACAACCATATAGTAAAAGGTTAGGTGGTAAACAGTAGAACAACATTGAAGTCATGAAATACTTAGAGGACACTCAAGCTGGGAGTGAGAAATTGAGCAGTTTCTTATGCAAGACCAATACACGATTCATACATAGTCAAATTTTTTTTTTTTTTTATTGAAGACACACTCAGCAGCAGCCCCTAAGTAGATTCATCCTGGTCTTTATCTTTTGGAGAGGAGATCCTGCCCAGCTGGTAGGGAGAGAATGCTGAGCTTTGACAGTCACTTCTTTTTCCTTTATGGCATCTACAAAGTAGATTAAAGTTATGGATTTACACTGCTGTCTCTAATACTAGTCCAAGAGTTGTTTGAGGGTTGTGTGTTCACTGTATTGCATAGGGCATGGAGGAAAGGCAGAGAGAGAGAGAGAAAAGGAGCAAAGAAGAGAGGAGAAGAGAGATGACTCCAACCCAGAGGCAGATTGAGGCTGTTATTTATTTTCATCTGGTATAATGAAATGAGCTAATTTACCTTCCAAACTACCACATTAGATCAACATTATGGACTTCGTCTTTAGAGATGAGGAGACTTTAGGAAAGAGATGTTGGGTAACATGCAACATTAAAATGGTATATAACTAAATTAGAAATTCTATTTGATTTCAAAGACTTGATTCTTCCCCTGTGATTTCCCACAGAACTGTGGTATACAGTAGGAATTCTTTGTGAGATTACGAAAACTCTGTGGACAAGCTAGATATAGGAAGGTCAAGAGAGGGAACCACAGGAAGGACCAGGCAGAGGTGTCTGTCACTTTACATGAGTAAGACGAGGCATCACTTATCTAAGACCTGAAAATGAGTCCAAAGGCAAATCACTAAGAGATGATGCTGAAAAGGACAGGCTGGTCACATGTGTCTTTAAATTGAAATAAAGAGGAATATACAATCAAAGATGGAACAATCACTTGGTTAAAGGGTCAATGAGCTTAGGTCAATGGACATAAGTGGCTAACATGAATAGAAGACAGTGTCAACATCAAACCACTCATGTGACCGGGATATAAAACAAAGAATGGGGTATAGGGAGAAAATATAATTCAATTCCTAGGAGATAATTATTAATTATTCTCAGAAAAATCACTATTCTGAAATTAGAATGCTAAAAATGGGGATGCAATATTCTTGAAGGGAAACCTTGAATATCTGATTCCCACCCCCCCACCCCGAAGAAAAACACTTTCCATAGTATCTCTGTGAAAACATTCACACGAAGGAAAATAATCAGCAAAAATGCATTCTTATTCTGATAATTTGCATGAGGACAGTCCATGTAGGAGCTTCACTTTGCTTAGATTGCTGGTGTTGCTGGGGCCTACCTACTCCACTTTCTTCCCTACTAAAATCACTTTCTTCCCTACTAAAATTTTTTTTCAGACTGCTTCCATGAAGTGGAAAGGATGGTTAGTGAAGGGAAGACAATGGAAGCATAGAAATGTGGCTATAGTACGTGGTGCTTCCATACCTCCCCTTTTCAGGAGACAGATACTACTCTAGATCCTACTTTAACTCCTCAGCTACTTGGGGGGTTTCAAACCAAAACCAAAACCAAAACCAGAACCAGAACAAGAACCAAAACCAGAACCAGAACTAGAACCAGAACCAAAACCAAACCAAAAGCAAAACAACAACCTATCAGAAAAACAGATTGCTGGGGTGCCTGGCTGGCTCAGATGGAAGAGCATGTGACTCCATCTTGGAGTTGTGAGTTCAAGCTGCATGTTGGGCATAGAGCCTACTTAAATAAACACATGAATAAACCTAGAAAGAGCAAAACAAAACAAAACAAAACAAAACATAAATACAGATTGCTGGGCCTTCCCCCACCCCCAGAAATAGCAGTCATTATTCTGCTACATCTCCTGTTGAATGAAGTAAGTAATGGAAAATTGGTGGGTTACAGTCTAACCTTTATTAAATGGAGGCTAACTGGTGTCCTTGACCTTAATGGAGCCTTAAGACAATTGAACTTCGTCAAAGTGAGTGGCTATAAACTATTTCTCAGCAATGAGGGCACAAAGTCAGGAGAACTAGTAGCAGTATTTAATCCATTCCGAGTCAGGTGCTGATTTTGGTCCTTATTTATTTCTGGTTTAGGACTTAAGTTAACATGGAGGCCAAGCCCAGTTGCAAGAGGTGCACAAATTTAATGGATGTACTTAGTGAGTAGTTAGTGAGACTTTGCACCTGGCAAAGTGAGCAAAATGGTGTTTGTTCAGCATGTCACACATTTATGAGCTTGGTGGCATCCAAAGAATTCTTGACCCCTTTGGATCAGCAGTTCACTTAAAAATATAAAAATAGAGGGCACCCGTGTGGCTCAGTTGGTTAAGCATCCAACTCTTGATTTCAGCTCAGGTAATGATCTCATGGTTCTGAGTTTGAGCCCCATGTCAGGCTCTTGTGCTGACAGTGTGAGGCCTGCTTGGCATTCTTTCTCTCTCCCTCTCTCTGCCGTTCCCCCATTTATGTGCACATACATGCTCTCTCTCTGTCTCAAAAATAAATAAATAAACTTTATTTTTTTTAAATTTTTTTTTAACGTTTATCTATTTTTGAGACAGAGAGAGACAGAGCATGAACAGGGGAGGGTCAGAGAGAGGGAGACACAGAATCTGAAACAGGCTCCAGGCTCAGAGCTGTCAGCACAGAGCCCAACGCGGGGCTCAAACTCACAGAGTGCGAGATCATGACCTGAGCCGAAGTCGGCCACTTAACCAACTGAGCCACCCAGGTGGCCCTAAATAAATAAACTTTAAAAAATATATTTAAAAAAATCAGCAATGCTTAGCAGCTGATCAGTTTTTCTAGGACCTATTTTTGATCAGCAAGAATGTGAAGACTAACCCAGAACTGAAATGGGGTCCAAAGTAGCTTTGTTGTATCTATATTTCTACACATAATTTCTCACTTGTCATTACCAATTTTTGAGTACTTTGATTAGAACCAGCCAGTGAATTAATAAGGCCAATCACATCTTCAAAGATAAACTTCAGTGTATCCTTGAGTCAACTGAGAGTAATTTGTACTCAACTGGCCTCTTTCCTCAACACTGCAAACCTTCGCTCTTTCAAGAGCTTGATAGCTCTTCTCTCTGAATCCTAACTTTAAGAATGTTGGGTAAAAAAGGAGTTGCACTTAAAATACTCTATGGCACAAACTGGTACACGTATGGCCCACAGTAGGTAGTACACACACACACACACACACACACACACACACATACACACATACACACCTGCACAAATACACATATAAACATACACATCATATCCTGTAAGAATAGCCAGACATGTGATATCCATCAGAATTGAGATAACCCAACCTTTGCTTCCTATTGATTCTCCTACTTAGCTTAACCTAATTACTCATGTAAAAATCCCTGACCTTTGTTTCCAGATCATCACACTACTGACTTCACCCTGACATTCAGTCCATAGTCATATAAGTGAGATTCTGATAGCTACTATTTCTGTAGTATTGACCTCCCCATATTGTCCTGGTCTGGCTCTTGGCCAGACCCATCCTATCAGCTATCATACAGCCAGGTCTACACATGAGTGTACATTCACCCTCATCAATCACCATGCTCATATCATCAGTCCTCTGATCAAAAGCAGGCTTTGTACTGCAGCAAGTATTCATTCTTCAGCCTGGAGGCACTTCTGCAGTTGTGTCGACCTACATATCTCTTCTTCTTTCTCATTAATCTTCAAAACGAAAACTTCCCCAGGTCAGTCTCCTTGCTGTCCTAGAAACATGCTGTTAATTAGCTCAACATATATTTTCTGGGCATCTGCTACAAGCTTGCTCAGTGCTGAACATCAAAGATATGAAGGAAACCTTGGAGGAACTAATATTTCTATCCTGACACATACTGCTTTTTATGCTTGGAATGCTTTCTCTCATCTTCCATCAATCCAGATTCTCACCTTTTCAAGTATCATCATCTCCAAGAATGGTTCATTCTATTCTATCTCTCCTTAACATTTTTTTTTCTTTCTAGCAAACTCTATGAGGGGGATGACTATTATTTATTAATCCTTTTATTCTCAGGTGCTAGGAGTCATCAGGTAATAGATAAATAAAAGAATGAATAAATGAGTGATTGAAGAAGGAATGAAAGAAGGAAGCGATTATTTTTTTCATCTTCTCCAACCTTCATATAACTTCTCTCTGAATATTTTTAACATGTTTAATGTGTATCACACAACCACCTCCATTCTGGGAAAGATTCCATGTCTTTCAATATCTCTTCTTAGTTTATGAGTGCTGGCCATTCACTTGAATTACATGATATGGCTTTTGAGGCCAGGAGCCATATTTTCTACTTAATTTACTTTCCCCCAAGAACTGATAGCATTATTGTACACTTAATTAACATCTGTTGATTGACTAAACAACCTGTGACTTACAAGTAAAGGGATACAACTATAGTAAGTATTATGATATACATCTCCAAATTAAAGTTAGAACCAAGCTCATACTCCGATTGGCTGTGTTCCCCACAATAAAGGTCACATCATGCTAATGCTTTCAATGTGGTGAAAACATTAAATAAAGCATTTGTTTAATAACAAAAAACCCACTGATTAAGTAAAGCTCTTAATTTTAAATTGGTAATTGGATGTTATCTGCACACCATTAGCTACACAACTGGTTGAATTATATGACATTATCAGTTGGTGTGTTGCATATAATCAATTTCCAGGATTGATTTTGTTTAACAGAATGTTCCCTGATATACCAAGTTAGTAGTCTGCCTAAAAATACCTCATTTCTTTAACTATTCATTAAATTATGGATATTCAAAAATTTGTACATAGAAAATAATGCCTCACTATTTACATTAGAACACAGTAAAGTTTGGGCTGCCTGTGAGGCTCAGTTGATTAAGCATCTGACTCTTGATTTGGGCTCAGATCATGATCTCAAGGTCATGAGATCGAGCACCATATGGGACTGGGCATGAAGCCTGCTTGGGATTCTCTCTCTCCCTCTTCCTCTACCCCCCTCCCCATCTCTCTCTCAGGAAAAAAAAAATTACTAAAGTTTAAGAGTGATTGATTTGAATGTAATCACAAATCTCTAAAGTATGTGTATACAAATTTGCATATTCATTATATACAGGAAAAATAAAAATATCTGATGTTGAATCAGGCATTTTAAGAGTCAATAAAGTATCTAAGGGAGATGATGGTATCCAGTATAAAAAAAAACACAGGAAAATTGCCATTACATTAATAAAAATAAAATATCTCTGTTAAAAATACTGGCTTGAGTGGGAGGATGAACTGCTGATTCAGCAAATCCATTTATTCATTTATTTCTACATTAACTCTGAAAAATACATTGAACGAGTATGTATAAAACACTGTATTAGGTGCTATAAAACAGGGAGCTGAAGGTGAACGTATTAACTTCATGTGGGAAAATCTAGAAATTGTCAGGATTTCATGAATATGCATGCACATAAAGATCTCTTTTGGGGTTTCTTTTCTTTAATAGAACATTTGTGCATTTTAATGGACAGTCATGAACTTTGCTTAATCACCTTTTGTGGACTTTCATATTGGATAAGTATTCAAAGCACATTTCTCCTGGGTGAAATGGACTGGAGAAGTTCAGGAATGTTTCCCATCCATCAAGAAAACAGATGATAGAACACATTTCAGCTGCCACATAGGTAACAACTAGCCCAATTCTCCCTGTCTTTGCCTGCCCTTTCTGATTGTGTGAGTGGATACTTCCAATGCCCCCTTCTCATTATAAGATTAACAAAAGCAGACAACCCTATTATGTGTGATTTAGGGATGAAAAAGAAAAAGCTGGGACAAGGGGAAAATAGTCACTGCCAATTCATATTTGCTGAGTAACATCTAAAATTTTTTCTGTATAACTAGGACCTTTGTAATTGGTGCATGAATAATCAAATAAAATTAAAATTGCCACCACAGGGTTTCCGGAAGTTTCTGAAAGCCTTAATTCATCATGTTCTTATGTTCTTCATCATGTTCTTTGGTCATCTCTGATGTCATGTATCTAATTTGAATTTTACTGCTTTATATGTTTGGAGATATTGGAAGCTGACTTGTACAGTCACCTCTTGAGTTGATTACGACACTGGGAAATATACACTAAGGAGAGAAGGATACAGCTGGGTACTTTTGATTACAAGAGAGACACAGAATCCCCAGATGAATTCATGAATTCTAGTAGGGAAAAGGTACCTGACACAGTGCAAAGTTATGTTAAAGTTGAATATTCCATATTCCAAAATAAGAAGGTAAACAAGAATAATTTGAGGGCAAATTTCAAAGTCATTAATATATTCTACAAATAAGTAATGAGCACCTTTTCTGTGCAGATGGTCTGCTAACTGTGGGGTACAACAGTGAACATGAAGCTGACTTTGCCCCCTAGGAGCTTATAAAGACCATGAATACATGAAGAAATATATATATATATATATATATATATATATATATATACACAAATGATTATAATTCAGTGTTCATGAGGCTGTGTGATCACGAGATGCAAGAATAATGCTTTGTTACACAAAATGTTTTGGAGTTGAATGCATATTTTATATCTATCTACCTATAACATAAAATTTTGAAATAAACGGCCATACTTTAGTGGGGATTTTATTCATTCAGGTAACTAAGCTATAAGGTACTGCTTTAGGAAAGTTAAATTAGTGGTCGAGTTGTCTATAAGAATTAATTACCTCTGAAGAATGAGATTTATTTCCTTCTTATCAAGATCAGGTTAGTGGTTTCACATAAAATAATTCTAGCCAGCCAGAGAACTGAACAGAGTATCTTTTGAATTATTAATTTGCATAGGTACCTCTGCATTATGCACAGCCTGAACTATTTTTCCTAGAGATAAGGTCTACATTGGAGACAGAAGATGGCAAGTGAAGTTGAGAATACAGATCACTGCAGATTTCTTGTGGGGGTATTTGGCTGGATAAGTGTGTTTTGTCCTCAATAGTAATATTTTGCAACTATGTATGCTTACAGTTACTAATTATGGCAATATAAATAGCTCTATCAATACTCTTGTCAGGCTTAAGCATTCATATTTGATCCAGACATCATTTGAGAAAGTTGTAGTACAAAATAGACTGTGAGATGGTGGTAAAGAACATATCAGAAGGTGGTTTATGTAAATCTCATTCCAAAATGCAATCTTTGGGAATACTGAGCTACAGAGAAACCACAATTTTTTTTCAGGTTATATATGGAATTTATTAACACTATGTCCAACATAAATATTACTGTAAATTTATGCTACTGCTTCTATAATCTATAACATTATTGAAAATGTATTATAGATAAGTGTGGATCATCTGTGCTCATGTGACATAAACATATTTTACCATAGAAGGCATAACAAATGTTTCCCTAGTTTAAGCATGGACTGAAAATTTAAAATTTGATTTACATTTACAACATGAAGAAGGGAATTAACTGGGTAATTTGGATGCTGAAAAGTTGCCTGATATAGAAATTTAGTTCAATTAAAAAATGGGTTTGGGATATGGCTAAGTAATAAGAATAGTTTTCTTACTTCTGCTCTTTGCTGGAATGAAACAGAATATAAATGATCAGAAGTTTATTTTGTTTTTAACAATTTTTGAATGAGGGTAGATAGATTTAGCCCTGAACCCATCAGTGTAGTAATGTTGAAGTTAAATCACAGTGTTCTAGAGAATAGTATAATTACTGGAAGCCACAAAAACTGGGTCAACTTAATACTTTAGTTGGATGACATGCTTTCATATTTTGGACAAACTAATCTTGGAATCCCAGCTGCTAGAAGCATCTGTTGTAGAGATAAAGAGAAAGAAAAGCAATATGTCATTTTTACCAGCTAAAAAAATGAAGAATGTCATATTAGTCTATTTCTTTGCACAGATTGCCATAAAATCCCAACATTCCTTTGGGTTTAATTGTTTACTAATTTTTCAGGAAAATAAATCTTTAAAGCACTCAATCATTAAATAAGTACAATTCAGCAAATAACAGGCACTTTTTTTGGTCCATGATCATTTTAGTTTCAATCTCTTCCATATTGACTAGATAATTATTATCCAGATTCATATGTCATTAATTTTGCCAACAAAACAGGTTGAAAAGAGAACTGCTGACTTAGAATTAATATTCTCTCTTCTAACCTCAAAAAGAAAGGTTTTTACATGTATCAACAGAGTAGAATTCAAGAGTAATTTACTAGTATATATTTAGTTTCCAATATTTATTTTAAGATGCTAAATGCAGCTGTTCAAGTTAATTGTTAAAACTACAGTCATTATAAGACATTAAATAAAATGCTTTTTAAAAAATGGAGGTACTGTAATCTTATGTGCAAACCTAAACCAACCTAAGTGACCAGAGAATACCTTCATATACCACAGAACCTTAACTAAATTAATATAAAACACTGAATTATTTCAGGAAGTTTATTAGACTTGTGATTAGTGCTGAAACTTTTCTAACAATTAACTAAGAAAAATGGTACACAAAGTTTTGATTCTAATTCATTTAATAGCACAATGTCTAAAGGCATTTTCAATTAGCTACATTTGTTTGGATTTACTCATCTTTTCAAATTTTATCTTATCGTATCGTATCGTATCGTATTGTATCTTATCTTATCTTTATTTATTTCTTTTGAGAAAATGAGAACAGGCTTGAGAGCAAGCAGGGGAGGGGCAGAGAGAGAGGAGAAAGAGAATCCCAAACAGTCTCTGCTCTGTCAGCACAGAGCCTGATGCAAGGCTTGATTTCACCAACCATGATATCATAAGCTGAGCTGAAATCAAGGGTCTGATGCTTAACTGACAGAGCCACCCAGGCACCCCTCATCTTTTCAAATTTATATAAAGCTTTGAAAAGAATGTTAAATGGCTATGACTTTGGTAATTATTTTTTAAATAAGGGATTTCTATCTTTTAACAAAGGTATCTTCTCAACAGGAAGTAATTGCTATGGAAAAGCAGTCAGAATGTTATATAACAACCAAACTTGGTTACACTTGCAAATAGTGGCAAATTACATTAGGAGGAGAGAGAAGCAACTTTTCTGAGTGGGAAAGATTTTCCTTATAATTGTGGTAAATTTAGACAAAGTATTCGTATACTTTCTAGCAACAGTGTGTTCTGGAGGAAATTCAGAAATTATATGAAAGGAGATAGGGAGATACAGATATTTATTATTATCCTACCCTTTTGTCTGTGAAGGAAACCAAAACACCCAAGAAACTGAGAAGACACGTCCACATCAACTGGAAGAAAAAAAATCAGTAAGACTTTTTCCTAGTGTCAACAGACTAAAGCATTCTAAAAAGAATAATAAAGGATAAGCCAACAACCATATGGACGTCCAATGCAACCCTGAATGGCCCATCGCAAGGATTGGAATTCTTCCTAATTTTTCTAAGTGTTGCTAGTAAGCACCTCTACCCATTGTCTTTGGGGTGCCAATTTGAAACTTTTACCCATTTCCTCATCCTATCCTCTTCCTCCCCTTCTCTTTGTACGAGATTCTACTTTAAGGATAAAATAAAGCACCCATGTTAATATCCAAACAATATAAAGAACTCCTACAACTCAACAGAAAAAAAAAATTAAAAAGTGGCCAGAGGAACTGAATAAACATCTTTCCAAAGAAGACGCACAAATAGCCAACAGGTATGTGACAAGGTGCTCAATATCACTAATCATCAGGGAACCACAATGACATATCACCTCATACTTGTTAGAATGGTTATCATCAAAAAGATAAGAGATAACAAATGCTGGTGTGGGTGTGTAGGAAAGAGAACCCTGGGTGGTGTGGTGGGAATGTAAATTGGTGCAGCCACTGAAAAACAATATGGAGGTTCCTCAAAAAACTAAAACTAGAACAACCATATGATCCAGCAATTCCATTTCTGAGGATGTATATACCCGAAGGAAATGAAATCACGATCTCAAAGAGGTATCGGTACCTGCACATTCACTGAAGCATTATTTACAATAACCAAGATATGGAAACAACCTAAGTGTCCACTGGCAGATGAATGGACAAAGAAAATGTGGTAAATATACGAAATATCATTCAGCCACAAAAAGAGGGAAATCCTGCCATTTGCAACAACATGGATGGACCCTGAAGGCATTAAACTCAGTGACATAAGTCAGATGGAGAAAGGCAAATACTGTGTGATCTCTTTTATATGTGGAATCTAAAAACAAACAAACAACAAACTCACAGAAACAGACAACAGGTTGGTGGTTGCCAGAGGTGAGGGTTCGGGGTGGTAGGGCAAATAGGTAAAAGGGGTCAAAAGGTACAAAAACTTCCAGTTATAAGATAATAAGTCATGGGGATGTAATGCACAGCATGGTGACTATAGTTAACAACACAGTATTGTACATTTTAAGTTGTAAGAGAGTAGATCTTAAAAGTTCTCATCAACAAAAAAAATCCTATATATTAACTAATTTAGTATGGTAATTATTTCTCAACTCATTATCTCAACTCAACTAATACAATATTATATGTTGGTTATATCTCAATATAGCTAGACAAATATTTTAAGCAAACAAAAAAGAAGCCATCCAGCCTCATCTACCCTCAAAAAAGTGAAACTGATCCTTATATTCTCCTCATAGTCTCAGCAGAAGAGCCCATTTCTGCCCAGGACTGCCTTCCACCTGTATGCTAGAATTGAGTCTCTTCTTTATGGAGAAAAAAACCTCACTCTACCATTCATCACCTCTCTGCTTCTCAAATGGTTTTTGGAATATAAACATACTCAATTTTCACCATCTTTATAACAAAACAAGTAAACCACTAATAATAATCACACACACTTACAATATAGAAGGTCTCAAAAATTATCTAAAGAAAAGGAAATAAGGAGGGAGGGATGGAGAGGGACACTTTTGAACAGCAGGAGAATGGCAAGGTGTGGAGGAGAATTTGCATAACAAAGCAAGGTGAAAATTATAAAAACAGAAGATACCCAACTTCAAAATTTTTACTTGACATAATATAAAAATGGTACCTATTTGTCATAAGGTTGACATCATATGTTTAATTCAATAAAATACAAGTTCTTTTCTATATTTACTCAAACTCTTTAAAATTTACAACACACATTTTATGATAGATCCAGTTTCCCCATTTACTTTAAGAGATAGTATTAATCTCCATAATAAGATTATATAATTTATGCATCTTAAAAAAGAAAACATATAGCAACAATACTAAAGTAATACAATGCATTTCCAGGCCTTCCCACATAATGGGGCATTATTGCACAGGTAAATCATTTATCTCATGACCACCCAAGGAGCTAAACAGAACAGGTACTGTTATTTTCACTTTACAGTTGAGAAAATTGAACTTCAGAGAGGTTAAGAGGTACATACGCCTTGGAGCTGTGAATAAATTGAAGAAGAAGGTGAAGGCAAAAAGGAGAAATATTAGATTTGCTCTTCTGAAAACTTCTCAGTGGGAGAAGCGCAATCTTAATCAGCAGCAACAAATACTTATTCAGCATTTACTTCTAGCAACCCAGCTCTGTCTTTCCTGTGATAGAAGTTTTATCAAAAGATAGAACAGCCATCACTTTCACAGCCCTTCAGACAGCAATTTTTTTTGAGAGACCTGGGCCTTTCAAATAATTTACTCCCCAAACGCTCTTAAATTCTAGGATGGCAGGAAAAGTAATCATTAACTGTTTAACATCTAACATGGCTAGCATATTATTTTCTTGGTTAAACTTATGATACAGTAAAGAGCTTTCTTCTGTGTGTGTGATATGCACATACTTTGTTCTTGGATAATTAATATGTATTAATTCAGGAATAACACTGCTCCCCTTTAGCCAGCACCTTCATGTTTCTCTTATTCTGTCCAACTAGAGTTTCTATTATCATGTTAGCTTTTTTTTTTTTTTTTTGCCTATACTAGCTATTTTTTCAGATGCTTTTATGTGGCCATCCTTTTGCCAATTTCAGAGCACCTGGACAACATATTTTTTTAAATAATATAATCACGAACAAGAAGGATTTAAGAGATCTCTATGCCTACTGCTATGTAAACGCGAATGTCTTTTGAAGTTCGTCCAGAAATAAAACACCAGATTGCAGTAAGAAAATATTTGCAAGAAGTAGTGGATTATAAGTGATTTTTTACTCTTTTTCTAAAAAACACAATTTTAATAGTTCATATTACCTTGGCAATAAATACAGAAAAGTATTATAGGTCATGTAATTGTGGCATCTTTGCTTTAATGACATCTTGGTTATATATATATATATATATATATATATATATATATATATATATATGGTTATATATATATTTATGTATATATATATATGGTTATATATATATTTATGTATATATATGTATATTTATGTATATATATTTATGTATTATGTAACTATACATTTTTATGCCAAATAAATGTGATCAGGAATAAAACTTCCATTTATAATTTTTCCCCAAGGAAAAATGTTGCCTATTTATCCACAATCTGTATTCGGACTGCTTTCCAACTTGTTTTGATGAAGAGGAGAGATTTCTGATCTTTCTTGCTTGACTTCTCAGGACTAAACATCAGGAGGCAAGCGATGTGCAAGAGACTTACCCACTCTTCCTCATCATAGTCTGAATGATGTGGTATGGAGTCCTGCCTTCTCATCGGTGGGGGTGGGTCCTGGGGACAGCTCTCCTCTGTGCTGTTCTTAGGAGAGGGTGGTTTCTTAAGGACACCTCCTGGCCTGGCAGTGTAGAGGGCTAAAAGAGCACTTCTAACCAACTGATCCTTGAAGGCATGTACAAAAAGCTCTGTCTGGAAAGAAATTGACAAGGATTAGAAACACCATGGTAGGCATCTCAGCATAGAGCTATGAAAAGGTCAACCGCAGATTTGTTGGCACATAAGTGGTGTGCATGGTGGAAAAAGTACAGGCGACAGAGAGAGAAAATGATTCATACCAATCAATGAAAATAGTTGAGTTTTGGGATGATGCCAAGGTCTTGAGTCCTCCTGTTCTAAAAGTTAATGCTGAGGTTCTGTGGGTACTATAAACACCAGCTGTCTCCTCAGCCCCCTCTCTTTTAATTCTAAATTCTATCTTTGAAGATGAATTTCACTAGAGGTAATCATTTGAACACTGTCTACCTGCTGCACCTTTCAAGTAATTCCAAATGCACCTTAAAGGAAAATGTGATCAGACTATGTATATTCTATAGTTTAAACAGAGTGAAAGTCTAAAGAAAGGAATATGTATCTTTAAAAACAGAGGCAGGAAACCTTTTTTTTTCTTTTTAGCATCCTGAGTAGATTTCAATAGTAGAGATGGTACAGGCAGTTTTCCCATGAAAATATTTGACTTTTATTCCTTATCATCACCCCCTAAACTGTCTCCTCCACCAAATGGTTTCACTAATGCTCAATGTTAATGAGGCTGCTGTGAAACTTGCTACGGTAGATTTTACAAGCTGGTGGTAAATACCTAGTAAGTACTATAGAAATGACAGCTTCCCAACAATAAAGAATTTTACAACAGTACTTTGCAATTTCCTGATGAAATGTTTAATAGCTTCACCCTGTACTACACTGGATGATGTAGTAATTGATCTTCTGTATTATACTACACTTAACATGCATGTGGTCTAACAATCTATTCGTTCAGAATAGAGTAGTAACTCAAACATTGACTCATATTGCTAACACAATCACATATTGTAATCTGTTGAGAAGCCCTTTAAATCATAGCATTATTTTGAATAATAGTTGATATCATCACCATTTCATGAGACACTTGGATGTAATGCTGACTTCACCATCACTGTAACTCAAGGTAATCATTTACTCGCGTATTCTCAATATGCATTCAACAGTGCCATGTCTAACAAATGGTTACTAAATTATCCCTTAAAAACCCCTGTTGTGTCAGCAATTAAAGAAAACCAGTTAAACCCCATGCAAAACAATTGCCTAATAAGACTATGTTAATAAGACTACATATGCTAATAGGACTACATAGTTAAGTCTTTGCAATAGATCATGAAATTCTACAGTTGCATAAGACCTTAAAGTCAGACCTCTCATTAACCAGGAAAAGAAACTAAAAAGGAAGAGTGGTGTCCTGTCCTAGAACAGACTGCTTACCAGTAACACAAAGGGAACAGAGCTGTAGTTTTCTAACAAATTCAGTAGCTTTTCCCCATACTCCACCCCACCTATCAACCCACCATCACCTGCATACTTCTGTCCTTCTCCCCTTTCTTCCTTAACCCCAAGCTCCTCGAGAGCTTTGGACATCTACTTGCTCCTATAATTAATCACGTCTACAATTGTCAGTGTAACTATCTTCACTGTTAAACTTTACTGATGTTTTTAAATGTTCTTTTAATCTATTAGTTGTATTGAAAGCACTTTGAAGGTAAGTAGACAAGAAATATTTAAAAAAGGATATACAAGAATAAAATATTGAAAAATATTTTGGTAATAATTTAGGAAAACAAAATTAAAAGGGAGCTTATAGTGAAAAGGCATAAAAAGAAGCATTAATTGATGTTCACAATGAAGTGTTAAAATGAAAATGAACAATACAAAAAAAATACTGATGAAAAATGTAGCTAGACAGTACTCACAAGGCAATATAGTTATAACAAAATAGGGAAACGTTATTTACATAATTTTCATAGAGCCTGGATAGATCCATCAATGTGAATTTAAATATTTAAAAATGCAAATTTACTTCCATTCAGCTTAACTAAACTATTTCTCTATTGATACATTCAATAAATTCTTTTGACTTATTTTTAGAGCAAAACAGCTTGCCTTCTTTGAATTCCTGCTACTACAGCTCCAGTCTCCATAACATCACCTAATTACTATGTAGCTGAATATATATTCACACCCAATGAAATCTAAAGTTCTTATAATTGCCATCATTTTCTTCCCATTGCATGCATGCACAGAGATTCCACTTCATTTATTCAAATCTCATTTGAGTTGATTTATCACCAAAGACATGAAAGATAGTACAGTAGATTCGTGCAATTTTACAACCCAGAATTTTCTTGGGGGGGGGGGTAGCTGAATGAACACACAAAATCTTATAGAAACACGTTGTGTCTATATTGGAAAATTCATCTGACTGGAAACTCTATGAATAGCCATGATCTTTTGCAGAGAATTGCACTTTGATAGAAAATAGACAAAATTCCATTACTATATCCATATGACCTGGAAATTTTCTTGACTAGCACTACTTAGTAAATGTAGACCAACGCAGATCCTGATGTTTTACACTCAAAATAAATTAGCTTGAAGGGATTAACGTAATCACTCAATTCCAATACATCTGTATGCTGCTGTTCTTGAGACAGAGATGACACTAAGGAAGTTCAAAGTCATGGGAAGGATGTGGAGTTGCCTATTGACTCAAAGTACTGAAAACCTTTTTCCTTTTCTGACTCTGCTCATACTGCATTAAATGAAAGGAAAAAGGCTGTCTACATGTTATCATAAGGGTAGGCAAATCAATTTATTTAAAACAGTTTAATAATATAGCAAAAAAAGCATAAACTCTGTACCTAAGGTGGATCATTTCATTTGTTTGATATTAAAAAAGAGAAAGAAATGGTATCTTAAAAATGAAATGTTTTCTTGCCTTCCTGACATTTTTCCAATTCATGTTCTCATGCAAATGTTCTTCAAAGTAACACACAGAATTATCTACAAGTATAAAACCAGTAAAATTACTTCTTCTGGGGATGAATTTCCTAGGTTCCTAAATATTAAGGGCAGAGGAATAGTTAGGAATATGTTTATTTAAAACTACCCTTTTTAACTAGAGATCTCAACAAATTAAGCAAAGTCTCATACTATTTAAAAGCTTTTTTTCGATGAAAAAATTCAAAGCGATGCCTAACCTCACCTGCAAGACAGAAGTAGCCAATGACACAAACAGGTGATTATTATTTTAGTAGTCATGTATATGACAAAAAAGAATCCTGTTTATTTTTTTTCCCCGACCTTACCATTCCCTATTATTTTGCACCCAACTAGCCTCTCTTACTTTCATCACCTGCATGGTCCCTATCTAATATCGCTTGGTTTCTTTTTTATTATTTAGATATGCTTGGGGTGCCTGGGTGGCTCAGTCAGTTAAGCATCTGAGTTCGGCTCAGGTCATAATCTCGCGTCTGTGAGTTCAAGCCCTGCGTCTGACAGCTCAGAGCCTGGAGCCTGTTTCAGATTCTGTGTCTCCCTCTTTCTCTCTCCTCCCCCGCTCATGCTCTGTCTCTCTCTTCTCAAAAATAAATAAACGTTAAAAAAATTAGATATGCTCAACATATATTAGTTTCATGTGTACAGTATAAGAATTCAATTTTTGAATATATTGCAACACTATCACCACAATAAGTCTGTTTATTTTTAAAATTTTGATATACTTTAATTATTGCATAGGGCAATAGTGCTATACTCTGGAATTAGTACATAAATATGTATGTTTTCTACATTCCCTAAAGAAAAGAACACTGAACCTTCAGGAGAGTTACTTGGCATCTGGGCAGATCATACAAATTATGCACTTGACCTTGGCTAAATCACATAACAACTTTTCTCCAGTTTGCACAAAATTACAATGCTCACCTATGAAACCTCATAGCAGTTCACTGTAAACTGTGAACTCTTCTATTTATGCTCCCCTTTCTTGAATGATCTTTTCAGTTTCCTTTGTTGACTCATCCCAGACTCACTCAAAATATGGTAAACAAATCCTAAGGGACCTTAAACCACTTTCTTGAAAGCATTTTTTTCCCCATTAGATATATAACACATTTCCCCATAGCTTCAACTACCCTCTTTATGCCACAGTCTCTAAAATCCATCTCTATCCACCTCTTGAACCAGTACTGTCACCTGTTTCCATCTGAAAGTCTTTCAAGGTGAGAAGTCACAGCCTGATCTCAAGTGTTTTCAATAAATGTGTTCTTCCCAGCTTTTCAAACTGTGTGGTGTCATCATTATGCAGCAACTCAGCGCCCAAATGTCTGGATCATCTTCAGAAATATTCATCTTCTAGATTAGTCATTAATTTCTACAAGTTATGCTTTTTCAGTAATTTCAAAGATTATGTCCACAGCTAGTCCTTTCTACAGTTAAGATCCTTTCTACATTCCATGTGGATACTTTCCATAGTCTCCTTACTGATTGATTTGTTTTTCCTAAGCTAATGCTTTGTTTTATGGGATGTTCTTCAAGGTCACTAATATTAAAATGTAGACATCTGAGTCCCAGCCCAGAAGCTGAGTCAGAATTTGTATTTTTAGCAAGCTCCCCCAAGAGGAATGCTGACATTTTGTAATGCCCAATAATGTCCAATAATTCAAATCCACTGTCTAGCTCAGCTTCTCTATTCTATGAGGATCATCTTCACAAAGCATGTCTCCAGTCCTTCCTCACTCAACGACCTTCCAACTTACAAAAGAGAATTTCTCTTGGGTGAATAACCAGGAGTGAAATGGCTAGATCATATACATATATAAACAAATGTATATATAAACATATATATAAACACACATTTATATTTATTATATATATTTATATAAACATTATGAGACACTGCTGAACTGTTTTTCAAAGTGTGCAAGTAATTATGTAAGTAATATATGAATGTTCCAGTCATTTCATATCCTCCCCAACTCCTCGTATGCTTAACCTTTTTGATTTCAGCTTAATTCTAGTGGGTAGTTAGTATTACCTCATTTTAGTTTAAATCTGTATTTCCCTAAAAACAAATGATGATGAGCATCTTTACATGTGTTTATTTGCCATCCATATATCTTCTCTGATGAAATATCATTTCAATTTTTTTTGCCCATTTTAAATTAAGTCACTTGTCTTATTATTAAAGTATAAGAATACGTATTCTGATGATTTCCTTTGTAAGATACATAGTTTACAAATATTTTCTCAGTCCAGACTTGCCTTCTCACTTTTTAATAATGTCATCTGAATGTCTCCTGAAAACTTTAATGAAAGTTTTTGATTTTGATGACGCCTTATATATCACGTGTTTTCTTTTATTGGTTCATACTTTTTGTGTTCCAAGAAATATTTGCCTAATCCAAGATGACAAAAAATTTTTCCTATGTTGTCTTCTAGAAGTTTGTCTGTTTGCTTCTTTCTTTTAGCTTGTACATTAAGATTTATGCTCTATTTTGAATTAATTTTTATAGATATGTGAGGTAAAGATAAGGAAAGTTTTTTTTTTTTTTTTTTTTTTTTTTTTTTACATATGGATATCCAATTGTTCCTGAGTTTTATGTTAAGAATACATCATTTTCCCAATGAATTTTATTTGCCCTTTCTCTAAGGTTATTTGAACATATATGTGTGGGTCTATTCCTAGATTCTCTATTCCATTATATTGATAGCTATGCTTACCCTAGAAAGTTACTAACCACAGAATATTCAGTATTATTTTTATTTTAAAGAGTAAATATGTTTAAGTAAATTAAAGTTTGGTTTTTTAAAAATATATCTGTCTACATACTTACCATTTCTGGTACTCTTTATTCTTTTGTAGATCCATTTTCCCCCCCATGTAATCACTTTCTTTGGCCTGAAGACTTTACTTTAAAATTTGTAGTAGTACAAATTTGCTATGAAATCTCCCAGTTTTTATTTGTTCAAATGGTCTTTATTTCATCTTTATGTTTGAAAGATATCTTCTGTAGATAAGGAATTATAATTTGGGTGTGTGTATCAGTACTTTGAAGATGTTACTCTATAAGAACATCTAATAAGTCTGTGAATAATTCTGTTATATGTTCCTTTGCAGATAATGTGCCTTTTCCCCCTCAGTTTTCACTTTATCTCGGTTTCTCAGTAGTTTGATGATGTACCTGCATTTTTTTAAATGTTTATTCTGCTTAGAGTACATTGAGCTTCTTGGATCTATAGTTTCGTTTTCTCATTAAATTTTGAAGAATTTCCATCATCGTTTCAGCAAGTATTTTTCTATTTTCCTTTCTGCTTCTTCTAGGACTCTGATTAATGCATATTAGACTTCTTGGTATTGTTGGATAAGTCATTCATATTCTATTTATGTTTTTACGTCTTTTTTATCTCTGTACTACATTTAAATAGTTTCTAATACTATGTTTGAAAATTCACTATTTATTCTTCTGAAGTGACCCATCTGCTAATTCTACCTAGTACATGTTTTTATTTCAAATATTATATTTTATATTTTTCTTATTTCTGTATTATTCTTTTTTAATCTTCCATTTTCCTCTTCATCCTGTTTGTGTGTTTCTCTGCTTCTCTAAATATATGGACTATATTTATAATTGCTGTTGTAAGATCCTTATCTGCTAATTTCATCATCTCTACTATTTCTGGGTCTGTTTCTATTGCTTGATTTTTCTTCTGGTTGTGGGTCATATATTCCTGCTTAATTGTTTGCTTGGTATATGCTAATCTCATCAATGAAATGTTTACCATTTAACGAGGAGTATAAGAAGAAGAAATAGGAGTTCTATCATGAAATTTCATCTTCATTTATACTTTTATATACATTCATGTATACTTTCACCAACTATAAAAAAAAAGCAAAGAAAAGAACCTCTACTCATTAAGTTCTGTTTAGTTTGGAACTGAGATAGATCTAGGAGTGACTGAAGGAAATAAAAGTGAAAATTCCTTCTCAGTATCTAAGTAATCAACATAATCAATATATTATTTATATCTTCAACTTCTTAGTATACTGGCTTCCTGGTATTGTCATTAAAACAAAATTAAGAAAACAAAACAAAACAACCAGAACATTTCTAAGAGTACCCTGAGTTAAATGTTAGACTGAAATGTTTTTGTTGTTTTTGTTGCTGCTGTTTGTTTTTGTTTTTGTTTTTTGCTTTTGGAATACACAGGATGTTTCAGTATATTATGTTAAAGGACACTAGGAATTAGAAGTTGTGAGATTTTCTCAAATATACTGTGAGCATAGCCTCTAATATTAGCAACAAAATCATTTTGTTGTTTTTTTTTTTACCATCTAGCAATTTTCATAATGTGAAACACCCCATTCTTTTAAATTTTAGGTTATAAAAGTTAAGGTCTGTGTCTACGTAGCATTTGTCATACAGCATTAGTACAATACCACACACAATTAAGTGCTCAATATTGTTTTTTGATGAGCAAGAATAATAATGATTTTCTACACAAGATCTCTCCATCTCTATGGATAGAAAATGTGATGAGCATTTAAAGTTGATGTCACACATATATCTAAGCTGTGAGAGATAGATACCTATATCTCTTAAGTCCTTATTTTTTCAGTTCAAATTTAGTCACATTACTTTTTTCTCCCTTTTATTTTTCATAGTATTGCATACTTTCAGTCTAGCAAAAAGTAAAATACATTTTTAACCCACTCTATTATTAACCTTTCAGATCTTATGTTAAAAATTTGGCCTATCCTTTGTCTTCTCTGTTAAAATTATTCATATAAACTCAGTTTTCCTTTTCTTATGACCCTATATCATAAGATTAAATAATTTCTTTATTATTTTCATGAATTAATATGCAAGGATCAAACCCAGTCATCCATAAGAAGGCATACTAATAATTAAAAAAATAGAACAATTTAATTACACTTGTACACATTAGGACACGACAAATTTTTAGAAAATTCTTATTCTTACAGAATTTCAGTTTTATCTTTCCTATTCCCACTCTGACCTCTCTACTTGTTTCCTTAATCATATATGCAAGTGTCCATCATGGAACTCATGGAACATTTGACCATATTGAATAGTGGTTAAGCTCACAACATATGGAGCTAGACTCACAAGTTGTGTGATTTTGGGTGCATTATATATATTTCTGTACCTCGGTTTCCTCTACTTTATAAAATAAGGACACTAACAGTACCTATTTCATGGGGCGCCTGGGTGGCTCAGTTGGTTGGGCGACCAACTTCAGCTCAGGTCATGATCTTACAGTTTGTGAGTTCGAGCCTCGCGTTGGGCTCAGTGCTGACAGCTCAGAGCCCAGAGCCTGCTTCAGATTCTGTGTGTCCCCCTCTCTCTACCCCTCCCCTGCTCACACTCTGTGTCTCTCTGTCTCTCAGTAATAAATAAATGTTAAAAAAAAAAAAAACAGTACCTATTTCATAGGATTAGAAAGATTAAATGTTGAAAATAATAGTGCCCACCTCATGGACTTGTAAAATGTTGTAATAATGTCTCACTTACAGTTATTAAACCTCCAATAAATGTTAGTTATTATTGTCATCATCATTAGCATCATAACCATTATCTCAAGAACCTTGAATCTCTTGGGAAGAACAAGAATAGACCTTTCTTATTCCATTTTGTGCACCTAGTGTAATTAGTATGAATTCAGTAAATATTTTTACTTTTCATAAATTGTGTTTGTTTGTTTTCTCCACCAATAAATGTTTAGAGGAATGGAATTTTGCTGGTGAGCCTTAGTCTTAGTCTTGGTTATCATTAACAGTAGAGATGATGTGAATTGACCTTGGATCTACAAATATTGCTCCTCTGAGATTCAATATGCAGTTGGATCTCTCTGTTGTCCTTTGCTTCCATCCCCAGACTCTGAGCATAAATTGATCTGATAATGTGTCCATTGCTATCATCTCCAGAAGCTACATGTTACCTAACAGGAGAGATTCCATCTCATTACAAAACAACTGAATGCCTTCTACTATACTACGCATGGGCTTCCCTCAGCCCTACACAGCCTCCTTAGTCAATACAGAGAACTCTCCCATATTGGGCTTGGACTTCCCCTGATGCATATGAACATAAATAATTCCTATTGAATATGCTACATGAATGAGCTCCAGAGACAACTGAATGACTTATTTTCTAAACATACCAGTTCAGATTCAATAAAAGAAACAAGGGGACTAATAATAGAGAAACGTTTTATGCTCTGACCCACAGTGTGCAAGACCCTGATCTTAAAAACAGAATGTTTTAGGGGTGCCTGGCTGGCTCAGGGGATAGAGCATGCAACTCTTGATCTTGGGGTTATAAGTTTGAGTCCCACATTGGGGGTTTAGATTACCTACAGATAAAATCTTAAAACAACAGTAAAACCCCAAAATATTTTAAGCTAAATATTCTAATATTAAATATTGAGACTATTTATCTTTTATGCTAAGTTCGTGGATCATACTTTATTTTAAACTGTAAGCTATTAGCTGCCTCCATAGATTATGCAAAACTCTGTTAACTTAGATAATTCTTTGAAATTCCAGGCATAAATTCTTAAAGTAATGCATGGCTTGCAAACTAAAAAAAGATCCCTCTGATTTCAAAGGTTGACAGACTTATAAGTAGGTGAAGCTTGTCTACTCAGTAGAAAAACATAGGGTAAAATTTGGGAGCAATGCTGAGTTAAAGGAGAAAATACATACCCTGTTCCACCCCTCTCCCCAATCACTGCAGCAAGGTGTGAATGATGTATGAAATGACAAATCCCTGGCCCAATGCACGGGAAGAATATAAATACTGCTCTGTAATCACTGCAGTGATGTGCCATTTGCTAAAATTTTCTGCTTAAGTGAGCCCAGAAAAACCTCCTATCATCTGCAAATCAAAAAAAAGAAATCAACTCAAATGAAATTATATTATTTTACTATATACAACACTCCCCTCTTTTCCCTCTTTTTTTTTCTAGTCCTAACATATTTATTGACAATTAGCCATACTTATCGATCATTAAGATACTTAAGTATTACTGAGAAGTATGCCTAACGAAAAATGTTTAAAAATTTTTAAAAAAGAAGTGTCAAAACACATATATAACCCATAGGATATCAGAAGGATTTTCCATTCCAGAGTCAACCAGACCTGGGTTTGAATCTTGGTTTTGTTTGCATCTAGCTGTGTGATTTCATACATCTTTTTAACTTCTCTGAGCCTTAATCATTTTCCTTTGTGAGGCAGAGTTAATATGTACTCACAATGTGAAAATTAAGTTTGAAGATTAAATGAAATAAGTCATAAAGCGCAATATTTAGCAACATAGAGTATTGGTAAAATTTGGGTCAATTTTTTCTTTTCTTTTCATTATGGAAGTACCTGTTATGTCATAGAAAGAATGCTACATTTTGAACTGGAAGTCTTGGATTTTCATTTTTCACTTTATAATTTATGACGTAATTTATTTGACCTCTTTGAATAGATATTAGCTAATTTTTAAGGAAAATAGATATTAGTTTCATTCTATAAAAAAATAAATGATAATGCATACATTAAAATGTTTAATAAGCACCAGGTATTCATATTATAAATTGACATATTTGAATAAAAAATATATACATATATAATACCCAAGTTTCCATCAATCTGTTCTTTAGGGACATGAAAAACTATACTTGTTTTATTCTAAAATGATACCATGAGAATTTTGTTTCTGCTCAGTTTCTTCAAGGGCATATTTATTGGAAGTATCTCATAATAAACTGCAAGATGTCCTCAGAATGTGAAGGTTAAGGATAAGTGTATTGGAATTGGACTCCAGGACACCCGGTTTTACATTTAAAATCAAGCTGCAATTTGTCTTTTCAATCTTGGTTCTCTCTGTACTTTTCAGCTGCCCTAATTAGTTATGAAAGTTGATGTTGATGATTTACCTCATGCCAGACTACTTCTTCTCTTTGTATATACTGGGGGAGGTCACCTTTGAAAGAAAAATTCGGCTTAGGTCTCACTACATTACAAACAAGAGCTAATATTTTTGGAAATTTTTAAAACCTTCTCCCAGTAGATAATGTTGTAGAAAGCAAACCAAAGCAGAGGAATTACCCCATGCCACTGATAAGAATCCACATCAAAGTGGTGCTTTCAAATGAGGTGACATTCCTATTCAAATGTATAGCTTCATATGCATAAAAATTAGTTGATCACCAGAGGAAAATAATTTTTAAAATCTAATTTAACTCAAAGCCAAAGAAAATGAAAGATGTCAAGAAAAAGAGAAAATATATATCAGCCAATAACAGGTTTCATTTCCTACATAAAAAAAAAAATTAATGCTTAGTAAGATTTGAAAAGAGAATGAGGCCAATTCATTTTGATCCTGTGGCAATACTTTGAAGCTTACTTTTTAACCTAGTCTATTTTACATTTCCAGATGCTGTGAAAGGCAATGTATGCAGAAAGCAACACCAATGGGGATTTGGGTATTTCATTTTCCCCACTGTAGTAGTGATTTGGATCTTACTTTTTCTGAAAGCATCTTTAAAGAATTCTTCAGGCTGTCTGGAGAATGCTGGCTTGCAGAATTAAGCAGGAGGTCCGCATGGGTTGCTATCAGAGGTTGTAGTTGATTGATGTTGCTGAGAACTTCTTTTGCTTTGGCTGTGTTTTCAGGTGAATAGTAAATAAACTGGTATCCAGTACTGGAACAACAAAGATAAAGGCAAGTTACACAAAAAGTAGAAAGAATTTGCAGCTCTCAGTACCAGATGGCAAATGAGAAACAGAACTCCAAATAGCATGACTTCCTTTTGAACAGATAAGAACTATTCTAAGAGAATTTTACGATGTCCTAAGAGCTTTTTTTAGGTAAAATAACCAAGACAATTTTCAAGACCAAGATTTTTTTTGTAGTTTTTTTTTTTTGAAATTTTTAAATGTTTATTTATTTTTGAGAAAGAATGAGACGGAATGTGAGTAGGATAGGGGCAGAGAGAGAGAGAGAGGGAGACACAGAATCCAAAGCAAGCTCAAGGCTTTTGAGCTGTCAGCACAGAGCCTGATGTGGGCCCAAACTCATGAACCTTGAGATCATGGCCTGAGCTGAAGTTGGACCCTTACTGACTGAGCCATCCAGGTGACCCTAAAATTTTTAAGTGAAATACATTCAGTTCTGCTCAACCGCCAGGAAGATTCTTTATAATTACATATGTCAGGTATTAATATTCAAAACAAATTATTGTTAATCACTAGAAAACTTGAGGTCACATTAGTATCCAAGTGAGAAGTATAAGCCTTTATATTCAGGCCAATCTGAATATAAATCCTGGCTCTGCTCCCTTGTAGCTAGGTGACCTTAGGCAAGCTTCAGTTTCCTCTTCAGGAAATTAGGAATAAATATACAAAACTTCTAAGAGGTGGGTAAGACTGATCATAATTCATGTGAAATGCCTAAAATAGTGCCTGATACAGAGCAAGCATTCAATAACTACTACCTATATTCCCCCCACCCCTGTGATACGTAGGGCAGGGTTAGTAAACTTTAATAGCTGAGAAATGGGGAGAAAACAAATTAATGCCAAGTGGGCATATGGAGAATTTTATTGGATAGAAAAATATTTACAGCATAAAAATTTCATTATGCTATTTTGCCTCTACCCATTTTGTTCCTAGTAGTTTCTCATTTAACTTGCAAAAAACAAAATTTAAAACTGATTACCAACTGAGGAATATCTGACTTTTATAATCATCATCTAAGAATTAGTCAAGCATACTATGGGGGTAAGGATTCCACAAAAGGAAGGAATCTTTGGATTAGGAAAGACAAAGGAGGCATTCCAGCAGGGAAAGAAATAAACCCAACAAATACCAGCCAAACAAGAAAAAAAAAAAAAAAAAAAAAAAGAGGGAAATTCACAGAACTTGTTTGCATCCTCCCGCAGTCAACTGTCCAAGCACTTTTCATACATCCTGCATTCTGTGTTGAGTATTTATTATTTTCTTTACATTTACAAGTTACATTTTTAAAATTCTCAGAATTCCATTTCTTATTTAGAAATATGAGAATCTGTTAGAAAAACTAACATCTTGGGAGCACTCTCCCTTTCCATTCACGCTAATGATTTTTAGGGGAAAGTACCAGTTTCTTCAGGAAGACAACACTCCTTTTGTAAACATATAATGACTATTCCTATCATTGATTGATTGATTGATTGGTTGGTTGATCTCAATGATTAAAAGAAAAATCCTTGGTTGCTTAGACTATTCAGAAGCTAGGACAAGAATTTGATGAGGGGTACAGCTTTGTGAAGGCTAAGAAACACATCGCTAGTGTGTGTCACAGAAGAATTGGCTCTTAATTTTATACTAACAGACTTAAATTTCAGAAGTGAGAGTTTAAAAATAAAACATGACTTAACTACTTATTGTACATATTTCAATGCAAATTAAAGCAAATGGTAAAGAACAATGGTGAGGAGGAGAAAGAAAACAGTTGTCCCTGCCAATTATCTAGAATGCTTTCCAGCTCATCTGATCTCACGCAGGAATGTGTTAAGACCTCTAACAAAAATCACGAACTGGGATGTCTCCCTTACTCATCTGTACTCAGACAGGATACAAAGTTCAATCCACAACAATCCGTAGGAAATCAAACAACTCTGTTATTTTTGCAAAGAAAATGATTATCTTAAGATATTAGTGTGTCACTGGGATGGGGATGATGTTTGATACCCAGCACCTCTAACAGTGGAGAGAGACTTAACTACAGGCCTGACATGGAAAGCAATGTGTAGTAGCTGCTTGGTGGTCCCTTTACACAGATCTGCTCTTCTGTCATAATTTGCTTTCTGGTGTTATCTTCTGGGTACTGACAGGCCTCGCACGGCTTACCTCTTGGAAAGCAGAGCTCTGGAGGCCATGTGTAGACTTCCATCTTCCTCTTCACATAACTGTCCTCCCTGAGTGGGACATTCTTGCTTCTCCTAATTTACTCCCATGCATTCTTTTTGACTCCTGTCCCCAATGCCTTCCTTCTTTACTCATATCATACTTCCCTGCCAGTTCACTGTTACTTTATTGCTGAATGTTATCTAATTTCATTGTTTTCTACATATTTCTTGCTTTGCAAATTATTTTAGACTCTCCTCTCCAGTTGAGTCTACTACATACCTTTTCCAGATTTATTTCTCACATGTTCTTTCCACTATTGCTAGTTCAGCGGTCCTTAAATTTGAGCAGGCATACAATTCACTTGCGGATGAGGAGAGGGTCTGGGTATTTGCTTAAAAAATGCAGATTCCCTGGCAGCACTGAGATTCTGCCTCAGTGGGTTGTGGCATTTGTAAAAACCATCTCGGTGAAAATCCTGATGCAGAGACACAGCTGAGCACTTCTATTTTATTTTTTTAAAAGGTTTTATTTATTTAAGAGAGAGAGAGAGAGATAGAGAGAGAGAGAGCAGGGGAGGGGCAGAGAGAGAGAATCCCAAGCAAGCTTAGCACTATTAGCCCAGAGTCCAACTCGGGACTTGAAATCACAAGCTGTGAGATGATGCCCTGAGCAGAAACCAAGAGTCAGATGCTCAACCCACTGAGCCACCCAGGCGCCCCAGCTGAGCACTTTTAGAGACACTGCTGCCATTGGTTTGGCTGTGAATCCCCTCTACACCCTTGACCTTGCTACTCAGTGACCTTAATAATAAAGGTTCTTTTTCTTATTCTTAGTTCCAAGTTCCTTATTCTTGATTTATTCTAATTTCCATGATACCCTTTCCAAGGCTATCTTTGTACTCCATCTTTATATCTAGCACCAGTTGTTTTGGTCCTTTCTCATTACCAGTGCTGTCTCCCCTCACTTTTCCCCACCATTCCTTCATCTTTTCCTTCCCAGCATACTGGCTTTCCTCATCCTTTCCTCCCCCAATCTCCCCGGTGGTAGGACATTATCATAACTCCTTCCCCCTCCTCCTAAGTCAGTCTCCACTGGAGCAAAGTTACATAGCAGCTGTTGATGCTCCCAATTAGGTCACCTAATGATGAGCATCTTACCTACTGAGGCAGAAAGATTCATTTTCCACAATAAAAGCCAATGTTAATATCCAGGGTGAAATACTATGGTATGGGAAAAAAAAATATCGCCACCCACAAAATAATTTTAAGTATACATAAATTTCCTCTACCTATTCAGTGCCTTACTCTTTAAACATGTCATATATTTTAATAGTTATAGCTTTTTAAATGGGAAGTTATGAGTATAATTTAATTATCGAGATAAAAAGTATATAGCTAAACTCTATTTTATAGTGGTCTGAAATTGATACTGAATCCAAACACTTGAATCAACTATCAATCAGACAAAACCAGAAGAAAGACAAAGTATGTGCTTGGACAAAAAATACTTTATGGGATGTAAGTGATATAGCAAATCATGGATAATGAAAATTGAAATTAATGTTGTAACATTTTTCTATTGATGGAACAGTGGACAAAAGTGCATTATCTGTATATAGACACACTTTAATATGTATCTATTTAATTATTATCAGTTTAATTAGAACACCTCCCCATAACTCACAGAGGCATGTATGTGTTGTTACCAGAGAAGTCATATTTGGGAGGTGTAAAGTAAAATAAAGCACTCAGTGAAATAACATTCATATTCATAAACTCTAATTGCTAACCAAAATTCAACCAAAACAGGATCATATCCTCTTACGTTTATTCCACCTCGGTCGCTTTTTTGCTGGTCCTCCTTATCTCCCCACCTTGGAGTGTCGGCACCTTCCAAAACCCACTTCTTAGGGCACTTCCTTTTTTTAGTCCCCAGGCCCTTCCTAAGTAATTTCATTTAATCTTGTGGTTTAAATACTTCAGTTGTGAAGATTCCCAAGTTCACATCTCTAGCCTAGACCTTTTCCCCTGAACTCTAATTAAAAACAAAAGCTCTCCTCTTGACAGCTCCAATTTATCATGTCCTAAACTGAGCTCCCTATCTGCTCCTCATTCTCAATAACCAGCTCTTTCTACACGTTTCCCATCTTAGTTCATGGCAAGTCCGTTCGATGTGATGTATGTCTATTCTCTTCCTCTTTTACCTTTTTCTTTTTTTTTTTTTTCCCAGAAAATTTCTGCTATTTCCTTTAAAACATATGCAGAATTCTTGGGGCGCCTGAGTGGCTCAGTCGGTTAAGCGTCCGACTTTGGCTCAGGTCACGATCTCACCATCTGTGAGTTTGAGCCCTGCGTCGGGCTCTGTGCTGACGGCTCAGAGTCCAGAGCCTGCTTCGGATTCTGTGTCTCCCTCTCTCTCTGACCCTCCCCCATTCATGCTCTGTCTCTCTCTGTCTCAAAAATAAATTAACATAAAAAAAATAATTCAATCACTTATTTCCACACTCATTGCAACATCCCTGGTGCAAGCCCCTATCATCTTCTACCTAAAAATTGGTTTTCCCATCTCTGCCCTTACTCTAAGACATTGAAATTCTGGGCTTATGCCTAGAGTTGAAGGAGGCAGGGGACAGGCGAGGAGAGAGAAATAAAGCAAGTGCTTCTTTAGCTTCCTGCCCACACCCAGATCCTGGGACTTGCTCTGCCACTTATCTGCGCCTTTCCTCCTCCAGGCCCCTGCAACCTCCACTCCTTAACCCATTTGCCCAACCAAGCCACTATTTTGGTAAATAGAGTCATGGAAGAATATAGGTTAGAGATGATGAACAGTCAAGGAGAAAAAAAGGGAAGGAAAAGATCAGGGAAGAGAGGCAGAGGCAGAAGAGGATCAGGATTGAGGAACATGGGGGAAAAAATGCTATACAATAATGTGCCTCTGCTCCTGTGGCAGAACTAAATCTCCAGAGAAAAACCTGAGGGATATTTCCACTTATTTTTTTTTTCCAACTCAAGCACTACTTGTAAAAAAACAATCTTTGAATCCAGAGGGAGGGATAGACATTCTCTCAGTTCTAACTGAGAAGAAAACTATGTGGATAATAAATGAAAATTTACACCTTAGTGCACTTGAATATATATACCCTTTTGGCTTCACAGGGTTTAACAATGTGCTTCATGAAATTGTAGAAGGTAAAAACATACCTCTCTGCTTTCCCCCATGCATTCTTTCCATTTTTTGATAGAATTATAACTTAGAGAAAAGAACTCTAAGGAAAATGGGATTTGGTTTTGTTTGCCTCCTATGGACTTCACTTACATAATTAAATTAGTTACATGATCAAAACTTAAATTAATGCTTATCTTTGAAACTACTCTTTTTAAAAAATATTAGTTTCATAGCAATTTTAGGATCATTGTTTTGAACAGTACGCTTGATTCTGCCATTTATTACCTCTGTGACAGGTGATACTAATTAAGAGGAAAAAAAATCCTACAATTCATTTCAGCTCAACTTACCTTCGAATGAAATTTGCCTATGGTCTCTGATCACAGTGGCTCCTACTATCCCACTTTTCAGTTTACAAGTTCTTATCTGCAATTTCTTAACCATTAAGACCTTTCTTTTTTTTAATGTTTATTTATATTTGAGAAATAGCATGCATGTGTGGGGGGTGGGAGGAGATGAGAGGCAGAGAGAGAAGGAGACAGAGGATCTAAAGCCTGCCCTGTGCTGACAGCAGCAAGCCCAACCAGGGGCTCGAACCCAGGAACCCACTGAGCCAGTCGGGTGCCCCTAAGACCTCTTTTCTACATACAACCTTTCGTTAGCCCTATTCTTGCTCTAATAAAAATCTCCAGGGACTGTTATATGACCTTTAAATAAACACAGTCCAATGTGATTTCATTTCCTTCCATGGCTTATTTCCACTTATTCCTAAATATACTTGTCCTGATTCCTTTGCTAATTTCCAAGGGTCTGGTCACTTCTATTTGTGCCTAGTATGGCTTCCGGTATTTTCATGTTCACTCCTCTATGAAGGTGTAATGGAGTAATACCCAAACGAGGTCCCCTGATTCCCTTTCATCTCAAAAACTTTTCTTTTTTTTTTTTTTAATTTTTTTTTTAACGTTTATTTATTTTTGAGACAGAGAGAGACAGAGCATGAATGGGAGAGGGTCAGAGAAAGAGGGAGACACAGAATCTGAAACGGGCTCCAGGCTCTGAGCTGTCAGCACAGAGCCTGATGCAGGGCTCGAACTCATGGACCGCGAGATCATGACCTGAGCCAAAGTCGGACGCTCAACCGACTGAGCCACCCAGGCGCCCCTCTCAAAAACTTTTCAACTCCATCCTGGACCTTATCCATTCACATGTCTTATACAGAGTAAGATAAGGTACACAAATAGAAACCATTCTCAAATACACTGCACAAGTAAATGTTCCCTTGACTGCAAATTAGCATGAGGGGCCTTTTGGGGGTGATGAAAATGTCCTAAACATTAGAATGTGATGATGATTGCACAGATTTACTAAAAATCATTGAACTGTACATTTAAAATAGGTCAGTCCCAGGGTATGCAAATTACACTACATAAGCGGAGAGTTGAATGGTGGTTGCCAGGGCTAGAGGGAGAGGGAAATGGTGAGTTATTAGTCAAAGGGTACAAAGTTTTGGTTAGACAAGATGTCTAAATTCTGGAGATAGAATGTACAGCACCATGATTATAGTTAATAATACTGTATTGCATACTTGAAATTTGCTAAGAGGATAGATCTTAAGTGTTCTCACCACACATACACATAAAAGAAGAAGACAAAGACAAAGATGCAGAAGAAGATGAAGATGAAGAAGAAGAAAAGAAAATAACTATGTGAGATGATGTGTAGATTAATTAACTTCATTGTGGTGATAATTTCACTATGTATATATATATATATATATATATCAAAACATCAAGTATTGTACTATATATATTTATATATAAATGTATATAGTACTATATATATTATATATAGTATAGTACAATATATATATTGTGCAGTACAATATATACAATACATAATATATACATAATGTATATATGTACATATACAATATACATATATATACAATATATACAATACAGTATATACAATATTATATACAATATACATATATATGTACATATATGTATATATGTATATACAATATACAATATATGTCTATATTGTATATACAGTATACGATGTACTATTGTATATACTGTATATATACTGTATAATACAATATATATAGGACATTATATATATATAAATGTATACATGTGTGCATATATATATATGTATATATACACACACATAGTTTTTATTTGTCAACTATACCTTAATAAAGCTGGGCATAAGTAAGCAAATATTTCCACAATATGATATTATAGTGTTAGTGATTATAATTCTGGGATAAGAATACAAGAAAGCAGAAAGTATATTTAAAAGCCATTTCATTTTTTTCCCTGTTAAACCTGAAAAGATTTTTGTAGATGTTTCTAATAAAGCAAAAAATTTTACACTGTGAAATTTACACTAACAATACAAATCTCTTTCATTTTAATAGTTAATAGTCATTGAGTCCACACTACAGGATTAGCATTATGCTAAATATGTAGAGATTATTTTATTTAATCTCGACAACTCTTTGAGTAACAAATTTTATTTCATCATACAGATATGGAAGTTGAAGCTTGGGTAGGTTAAGTAACTTATCCTGGATCACACAACTAGTATGAATGGTAAAACCAACGTTTCATCCCCAGGTTTATTATCACACAGTTTGAACTCTTAATTATGTTTTACTACCTCATGAACATGATTCGGGCTACTTTAAATTTGGAAAAATTATAATATAATAACTAACACAGGAAGCATCTTTTCTTTAGTAACACAATGGTAGGTACAGCCTATAAATATTAAAATAAAATATAATTAAAGACATTCTCATCTTCTAATTAAAACGAAGCTCATTAGAGAAGATACATGATTCTATTTTATAAGACAGGTTAGACTAAAAAACGAATTTGAAAGTTATCTCACAATAAGTTGCTTTCAACAAATATTTAATGACTGCTACTGTGTGTATGCATTGAGGAAGGCAAAAGGCCAGAGGTAGCCAGCAAGATAACTGGTGGATGAGCATGATGATACCAGTCCTCTAAATGCCACAAGCCAGGGGTGGTAGCTGAGAAGAAGAAACAGGGAATAAACAACTGCTTTACCTCAGTCTTCTTTCCACAAGACCTTGTAAGCTTAAATATCCTTTGGATAGCTATAGCTTCAGAGCTTGTTTACTAACTACTCAGTCCTATTGCTCTTAAACATTCTTGAGAGGTCAGACATTCATTTACAAGCAATGTCACATGGCATTGGGACAAAGGATGTCACATGGCATCTAACTTTCCATCTATTTTGTAGTTGGAGATTTTTTTCATGTCACCTAGTTTTCCACACTTTCTGGAAGGAGAAGTGGAAAAAGGTTTTATAGAGACATTTCACTCATTCTACAACTAAATAAAAGAGAGGAGAGATAGAAAATAAAACTATCCTAAAAGAATTAGAGCTCTGTCTGCATCTATCAGCACCATTCTCAGTAAACTTACTATCCTTTCTAAAACATGTACGTTTAGATTGATGTCCTCTGTGTATTTACAATTTCATGTTTTCTTTCAGGTATGTTTTTATATACATCTCTGCATACCTCATAATCCACACACTAATTGAAATGCTACATAGTCACATCACTCTAGTGATGCAAAGAGTTTGCTTATTCATTCATTCAAGATGTTTCTTATATTTTACGATTATGAATAGAATCTATGATCGCCTTTGAAAATTTTACTTTTTTTCTTTCATTTTTTTTTTGATTGTAGGTATATTCTTAAATAAGTGCTTCCTGAGGTATATTTGGGAGGGCTATGTATAGAGAACCAATAAAGCTAAAGTCTTAGAAATATGTTTTACTGACTACTTGACAGAGTAATTTTAGGCAGATTCAAACAGTAATCAATCTGAGGGTTAACCACCACACCAGGTAATGTATTTTTTGTAATTGTACAGGTAAAGTGATTTCCTTTTAAAAGTGTGTTCTCATTGAAGTCTATAAGGAGTTGAATGCACCAACTTTTTTTTTTCTTAAATTTCTATCTGATGGGCAGCAAAATCAATTCTGGAAAGGTCATTTATAACTTACATTATTGGCTAGAACTAACACTGTTCATTATTAAGAGCATTTCTTTTGTATCAAATATCTACTGGTTGCATGATAGTGAATAAGCATGGAAGAACCCAAAAGTGGGGACAGAAGTCCAATTTTCTGGCTCTGGTTCTGTCATCTGCATGGGTGATTTACTCTTTGGACTCCCATATTCTCATCAATAAAGAGGAGAATTTGTGATCTCTGAGATTCCCTGTTGGTTCTAACATTTAAAAGATTCTTTAATCGGAAAAAAGGCACAGACTCAACAAAATGATTTTCTTGTTTCCCAAAACTTCTTTTCTTATTGAATGTATACAACTGACTTTTATTAACTAAGCAATGGAAACAAATGGTTTATTTCCTCTACTCTTTTTCCCAGAAACTTTTGCATTTACCCAATTATATAAACCAGAGTACTAAGAATCCCTCAACCCTGCCTAGTCTCCCTCAAGTACTAATCCAGTTGGATTAAAATTCTTTACAAGTTTTCTTATCGCCATGGTCACCCATTCCTTCTCCTCATTAGTATTATAATGGTGTAATTATTTACCCTTCATTTTTTTCACACTTGGTTCAAAATACAAACCTGATCCTGTTAATCTTTAGACAAAAACCTGCCAGTGAGTCCCATAGCCTACAGTATGAACTGCCAGGACTTGATATTTGGCTCCTTCAGATTTGGCTCCTTTTCTGTCCACCCTTATATCATTTCTCTCTCTCTCTCTGTCTCTCATCCTCCCATGTCCCTCCTTCCCCTCTCTCTTGACTTCTCCCCTCCTCTCCCCTCCTTCCCTTCCCTTTTCCTTCCCTCTCCTTCTCTCCCAGATTCCCTATGCTCTTGGAATTTTTGAGTCAAGGACAATGGATGACATCACCATACCCACTTGTGCCGTACAGAATCTTGGGAGTCTTTCTTGATGTCTCTGGATTTTTACCTCCCACTCCACACAAACGCACAAAATCCAAAAAATTGCTAAGCCCTCCCAAATATCTTTGTAACCAATCTCCTCTTCTGTATCTGTGCTGACAGCAACCCAGGCCAAGCCATCTTTCTCTTCTACAAGATCATTGCAATAACTATGTATTCATACAAACCTCATGATGGGGGAGGACACTGGCATTGTTCAAAGTCCCATCTAATAAAGATTTTGCAAAAACAGTATTTTTCTCATGTTACACAAGCCAGTTTTGTGATTTTTCCATGACATAGATCCCATACATACTTTTTCCTTTTTTTTTTTTTTTCTAAGTTAGTACTTTCACTATAATTTTGCAAATAATGAGATATTCTATAGTTAGCTTATAAAGCTCTGGAAATATAGTGCTTTTTATTTTCTGGGAATTTACTTGTAGATGATTTTATTTTCTGCTGTTTTCTGCCTTTGAGACAATGGATATTAAATATATAAACTAATAGAGAGCTTTATTTTATTTTATTATTTTTGAGAGGACAGTATGAGCAGGGGAGAGGGGCAGAGTTGGAGAGGGATGGAAGGAGGAAGGGAGGGAGGGAGAAAGAGAGAGAAAGAGAGAGAGAGAGAGAGAGAGAGACAGAGAGAGAGACAGAGAGAGAGAGAGAGAGAGAGAGAATCTTAAGCAGACTCCATGCTTAAGGTGAACCCAATGCAGGGCTCAATCTCACTACCCTAGGATCATGACCTGAGCCAGAATCAAGAATCGGTAGGTCAAACGACTGAGCCACCCAGGCACCCCTAATAGAGAGCTTTAAAAATATGCTGAAAATTATTCAGTGTTTAACCTAGGTACAAAAGTTCTTCTTTGGATGAAATGCATACTAGTTGAAATGACCTAATAGTGCCATGATTTAATTTTTTTCAGTTTACAATCAAGGAGAAATGCAACTCCTGATTTACAGAAAATAAGTCCTTAAACCATATTATTTTTCCATATTTAGTTTTTAAAGAAGCTTCTCTCTGTAATTTGCTTATTAGAGTTCACATTTTATCTTCTAAGTCCCAATCTTTCTGTTGATTAACTTTTTCTTCCCAAATAAAACCAGAAGTCTTATTTTAGTAACTGTGAATTAAAACATTTAATTATAAAGTCAAATTATCTTCCTGAGAAATTGTGATGATATATTTTAAAAGTCTTTCCTTAAAATCTCAAGATTTTAACCACTCTTTCTAGCAATGTAATGATTTCAAAAGAAATCAGCCACATCAATAGTTCAAACAAAGAAAAAGGAGGGTGAGAAGTTCAGTGACTTTCTGAAAACCTCAAATTAAGATTGATGATGTATTTTATCATTTTAGACACTTTTCTCTTCACCAAATTTATTACCACTATAAATTCTAGGTCATTTAACAAACTTATTTTCATTTACAATTAAAGTCATTTCTTTAAAGGAAAGATTCAATTTTTAAGAATTCTGAACTGTCACACTACATACAGTGCTTCCTGCCTACACTTCAGATCACACTTGGCTTCACAAGCTTTTGGGTAGGTGACAGGAAAAATGTCACCAACTAAAATGTTAAAGTCACTATTGCATTACAAATGTTGGATCAGATTTTAGGTTGGGCTATTTTTTACAAAATTTATCACCTATGTCCTTTCAGAACACATAAAAGTATATTTTGCCTTCCTAGTGAGGTGCAAACAAATGCAAACATTCTAAAATCTGAAAAATGGCTTTTTTTTTAAAGAGAGAGAGATAGAGAACATGAGCAGTAGAGGGAGAGAGAGAATCCCAAGCAGGTTTCCATGTCCAGTGTGGAGTCCAAAGTTGGGCTGGATTTCTTGAACCGTGAGATCATGACCCAAGCCAAAATCAAGAGTTGGATGCTTAACTAACTGAGCCACCCAGGCAGCCCTGAAAAATGGCTGTTTTTAAAGCTTATGACATATTTTCTACAAATATCTGTTTTGTATTTCTATTTCTGTTTCCTGACTCTATTTCTGTTTCCTGGTTCCACAAATATTCCCTATATTTCTGTTACCTGATGCAGTCACACTGATGTCTTCAGGCAGAGGAGAGATACTCCTATAATAGGCAATCAATCCTTCAACAACAAAAGTTAGTTCCTGAGGATACTGTCTGTGGTAAACCGGACACACTCAGTCCATGTCCTCATGGCACACACAGTCCAGAGGAGAAGGTAGACAATTAGGGATGATTGTACACGGGAGGCTTCAAGTAGAAGTGGTCTAGCCAAGGGGTCAAAGAAAGCTTGCAGGGGGCACTGAAAGTGAGCTAGTTCAGTCTGGCTCATATAAGGGGTGTGATAGACAAAAATTTAGAAGAAAGTGGGGCCAGATAACACATGAATATATCAGGCACCTTGAACTTTACACTTTAGGCAAGAAGCAGCTAAGAAATGTCCAACATTATGAAACCACAAGATTGTATTTGCCTTTTAGAAATATTACTTCAACCAAGGTGAGAAAAATGGATTGGATGAGAGCCAACCTGGAGAGAGAATGATTAAGAGATTTGGTGGTAGAATATTTAAAACATGGTGATTCCATGGGTTAGAGTTACCATAACCCATAATTTATTATTGAAATAAATGCTTTCCTGAAAAATAAGAAGGTAGAACTGATAGTACTGATTTTATTTTACTTTATTTTATTAGTTTTTGGAAGTGGAAGCAAAGGAAGAAAAATAGTCAAGGATTTCCGCTTTCTAGGTTGAACATCTAGGTGAATGGTGCTGACTTTTATTTAGAAAAGATATTCTCAAGAGAAGTTTGAGGGAAAGGGATTGAGGGATGATTGAATATGTTGACATTGAAGTATTTGGATGATACCATTAATGCAGAACTGTCTTCTAGATGGTTCTAAATGTATGTCTGGACTCATGCGCCAAACCTGGGCTTAACACAGACATGGTGTCCGAAGCCCAGTGCTTGAGAATATGTGAGCAATTAGGCATTTTATGCACATTGACACAACTTTTTTTGGAAAACAACATGGCAGCATCTCTAAAATTTAACCACCTCAACTAAGAACTTTTAGGAGTTTATCAAAAAGAAATACAAATTTTCAGGGATATAAAATAAGGGTGTATCTTGTAGATGCAGGTGGTTATAGCAAAAAGTGGAAATAATCTAAATGACCATCAATATTGAATTGGTTAGATAATAATGCTGCATTCAATAAATAAAATCCTACATAGCTTTTAGAAAAAAATGAGATCTACGTGAACTGAAATGAAGCATTGTGAAAACATTTTTCTGAGTGAAAATATACCTGTTTATATATTTTTCATAAAAAATAGCTAATATCTATTAGGTCCTCATTATGTGCCAGGTACTGTTAGAAAATGTTTGGTGTATATGAAGTCATCAAATCTTGAGAACAACCCTATGAGCCAAGCAACATTTCCACACCACAACTGAGGAAACTTAGTTATATTGAGGTGAGGCAATTTGACTAATGTTACAAATCTACTAAGTGCCCAAACCATGATTTAATCTATAAAGGGACTGGAGTCTATGAATTGTCTGAAATGAAAGTTTCTGCCTTAACCCAGTGGGGGTCAGAAAAATAAAACTTAGTTATGGAAAAGTCAAGAACATTACATTCCCATGAACCTGAGTTTGTGGACTGAGTCATAGCCATTGATAATTCAACTGGTTGGATGCCTAGAAGAAATTACACAGGGCAACACATTTACTGTTCCAATTGGTTTATTCTAGGGAGAGATAAGGGAAAAGGTAGGCTTTTCACTTTATATGCTTCTTTATTCTCTGAATTTGTGTGCTACAAGCAAATTTTATTTTTCTATAGTTAAAAAGAGAATAAAGAAGGGAAACGCTGCATTACAAATTCATTTAGGATCGTATTCAAGTTAAAAAACCCTTTTATTTCCTCGTGTCACATGTAGTTTAATGCCTTGCAAGCCTAATCATTTAGTTTGTTCAGTATGTTCAAGTCTCAACATGACTATTTATTTAAACACATTTTATTTTCCTGTTATTCCAAACTATAAATGTGTGAGAGATAAAACCCACTTACTCTTTAAGATTTGATGTTGTTGTACAAGGAGCTGGCTACATGCAGGGAAATGCACATGGAGAAGAAAAACCTGGTACATAGTTTTGGCAGACCTAGCTTTCTATTTGCTCAAATATGAACTGAGCAGAGAGCTAAGAGTGGCTGAGGAAGACCAAATCATAGGTGGAAGAAAATATACCCTCAAGGAATCAAATTATAATCTGCACAAAGAATGAAATTGTTATCTCCTTGAAAATAACATATTGCCGGTAGCTGGTTCAAAAGAAAAAAAATAATGGATAGGGCTTTTATTAACACCTACTCTTTATTTCCACAGGGCCTGTGTGATTTAAAGTGGTGTGTGTGTGTGTGTGTGTGTGTGTGTGTGTGTGTGTGATATAAAGTATTTTTTCCAAAAGGAAAGAAAATGCATTTGGAAGTGAACAGAACATGAATTTTAGCTATAACCTATAATAGTGATATTTTATTTTATTTTAGTTTAGTTTAGTTTAGTTTAGTTATTTGGAGAAGGAGAGAGAAACTGGGGGAGGGGCAGAGAGAGAGGGAGAGAGAATCCCAACCAGGCTCTGCATTGTCGGTGCAAAGCCCAATGGGGAGTCCAAACCTACAAACCATGAGATCATGACCTGGGCCAAAATCAAGTGAGACACTCAATGACTAAACCACCAAGGTGCTCCTATAAGACTGATATTTTAAATAGACTAGCTTTGCTGGATTGGGTACGACTTCCAAAGAACCACAAACACATAGATATTTTTTTTTTCACTGTAGAACATTCATTTAATGTCCAGAGAAGAATTAGCCACCTTAAGCCGTTTTGAATTTTTAAGTTCATAATAGAAAAAAAATAAAGCTGTAAATTACATGTGGGAAAACAAACTAGAAGAGACCATACCAGTATGCCACCAGTAACTGTCTTGTTGAGGAGGGAGATTATAAGTAATTTTACTCTTTCTTTTGACTTTTCTATACTTTCCAAAAAAAATACACTCAAAAAGCAAATAATCCAATTAAAAAATAGGCAGAGTATACAAACAGACATTTCTCCAAAGAAGATATATAGATGGCCAACAGACACATGAGAAGACCCTCAATATCAGTCATCATCAGGGAAATGCAAATCAAAACCACAATGAGCTATCACCTCACACCTGTAAGAATGGCTAAAATTGAAACACAAGAAACAGTAAGTGTAGGTTGAGGATGTGGAGAAAAAGGAATCCTCTTGCATTGTTGGTGGGAATGCAAACTGGTGCAGCCATTGTGAAAAACAATATGGAAGTTCCTCAGAAAATTAAAAATAGAACTACCCTATGAACCAGTAATTGCACTACTCGGTATTTACCCAAAGAATACAAAAATACTAATTCAAAGATATGCATGCACCCCTATGTTTATAGCAGCATTATTTTTAGTAGCCAAATTATAGAAGCAGCCCAAGTGTCCATCTAGAGATGAATGGATAAGGAAGATGTGATATATTCATACAATGGACTATTATTCAGCCATAAAGAAGAATGAAATCTTGCTATTCCAATGACACGGTTGATGCTAGAGTATAATGCTAAGTGGAATCAGTCAGTCAGAGAAGGGCAAATTCCTATGGTTTCATTTGTACGTGGAATTTAAGGAACAAAACAGATGAGCAAAGGAAAAGAGAGAGACAGAGAGAGAGAGACAGAGACAGAGGGAAACCAAGAAACAGATTCTTAACTATAGAGACCAAACTGATGGTTACAGGAGGGGATGCGGTTAGGGGGATGGGTGAAATAGGTGACAGGCATTAAGGAGTGCACTTGCCATGATGAGCACCGGGGAGATGTATGAAAGTGTTGATTCAGTATATTGTACACTTGAAACTAATATTACACTGTATGTTAAGTATTATCAGTAGAAAATATTTTTAAAAATCTCTATTATTGAGGGGCACCTGGGTGGCTCAGTCGGTTAAGCATCCGACTTCAGCTCAGGTCATAATTCCACATCTCATGAGTTCAAACTTGACAGCAGGGCTCCCTGCTGTCAACACAGAGCCCACTTTGGATGGTTTGTTTCCTCTCTCTCTGTCCATCCCCCACTAGTGTTCTCTCTGTCTCTCTCTCTCTCTCTGTCTCTGTCTCTTTCTCTCTCAAATAGAAATAAATATTTAAAAAATACATATACACTATTGAAAGATCCAAAATGCTACTCAAAAGACATACGGCATGATCTCTTGGTGCTTACAAAATACTAAACAGATCACACAGTTGTGATCTCAGACTAAACTGCTCTGCCAGTGAGTGACAAGACAAATTTCTAGAAGAAATCCAGAGATCAAACTAGAGACAGAGAAAGAGCTTCAGTAGGAAAAAAATAACTAGAGACAGAGAAACAGCTTTGGTAGGACAAATATAATAATTGGCTCCCTAAATCAAATCACATATGCAGTCTTATTACTTGCATTGAATATATTTGAATCACTCATTCTTTCATAAAAAAAAATAAGAATCTCAGTCTTCGTAACTGCTTCCTAGTCTGCTCATAGTTAGTGGAAAGAATACAAAAGGGATGAGTTGGAAAACTCAGACAGATTTGCTTAGACATCTCAGCTCTACATTACTAACTAAAAATGTTACTTTATGTTTTATCTCCACAAATTAAGTAGCGTAAGAAGAATATGTATCAAAGGTAGTGGTATGAAATTCTGCATCCAGTTCTCCCATTTCTGGTTTATTGAATGCCTGCTGTACTGGAGGCTACACAGAGCTTCCTTTCCTACTGCAATATTTTTCCTTTTACCCAAGCAGTCTCCTATCTATAATAGAGAATGAGGAAATACCTATTTGTATTTCTCCTTGTAACAGGAAAGTTTTCCTCAGAGTTTTTGCCATATGATTACATAGCCATTGATCTCTTAAAGGTAAGACTGATTTGTGTAAGTAACTCTTTGCATTAATATTCTGCTTTCCTTCAGAACATTTCCCCAAATTCTAGTACAGGCTCAGCTTGTTGTAGGCTCAAGGAGAATCTACAATATTCCTGTCAGTAAAATTTTAGTTCATTTTCTTTATGACTTTTCCAAGTGATTTTTTTTTCTCTCTTCTGTTTGAAATTGTGGGGTAGTAACTACTGATTTTGGGCACCTGGAATGACAGACTGGGGGGAGGGGTGGAAAGACCAAGGCACTTCCTCCTCCAGGCAGGCATGTGACATTAAATCATTTGCAGGGAGTTGGTTCTGAATGCTCCAAATGAATAGGCAGATCATAGGGAATTAATATTCTCAAACAAGAGTTGACACTGCCCTTCACTGGTACTTTTTCTTCTTTATAAAGGCTCTTGGTTTTCATGAGGTACTTTTTCATTTTAAGGAAAGGTTTATGCTTTTAGGTCACGATCCTACTCAAAGCTCTGGCTGAGTCTGAAATTCCTGCTGAAATCAGAAATGATCAAAGCAGGCAAAATATGCGTGGTTGTGGCAATTCCCCCCTTTCTTTTAAACAATAACAAAAGGAAAAAAATGATCATATTTTGAGGGAGGAATCCACAAGTTTTAAGTAGCTTCCAGATACATCACTGATTCCAGGGACATGTAGATGTTTGATGTAACTATTAAAGACAATGCCTTACACATCCTAATTTTGGTCTTTAAAAAAATACATGTGCAATTAGGCTTTTGGCTCATATAAATCTCATGTTTACAGCATGAAAACCCTTATAAGATGCTCAATTTTACTTGTTTGCATGTTACTTCAGCCCAAGTTGTCTCAAATCAAAATTCTTATAGCTCCCATCTTTGCTTCTGTTTTGCAACTGTTTAGTGAGTTCAGGATTCTTTAAACACCAAGTTCTAGTATGCAAGTTGTAATATTTTTCTTATTTCAACAAATACTACTTTGCATAGATTTTCTTTCCTCCTGCTACATATCAATTGAGGTTCTATACATTTTTCAAGTTCATTTCATCTGTGTCACTATTCTTGTTTCTATTCTCCACACCCTTCCTCAGCCTCAGTGGTGCTCAACTCTAGCTACACATTTGTCTTACCTGGGAAGCTTTTAAAACATACCAATACCTGGGCTCCATTCCCAGGACTTTCACTTAATTGGTCTGGGGTGCTATCTTGCCATAGATAAAATCTTTTAATTTTTAAAAAAATGCTTTTTTTATTTTTGAGGCAGAGACAGAGACAGAGAGACAGAGTGTGAGCAGGAGAGGGGCAGAGAGAGAGGGAGACACAGAATCCGAAGCAGACCCCAGGCTCTGAGTTGTCAGCACAAAGCCTATGTGGGGCTGGACCTCATGAACTAGGAGATCATGACCTGAGCCAAAGTTGGACACTTAACCAACTGAGCCACCCAGGCACTCCTAGATAAAATCCTTTATTTATTTATTTTTAATTTTTTTAATGTTTATCTATTTTTGAGACAGAGAGAGACATAGTAGAGGTGGGAGAGGGGCAGAGAGAGAGGGAGACAGAATCTGAAGCAGGCTCCAGGCTCCGAGCTGTCAATACAGAGTCCAACACAGGGCTTGAACTCAAGAACTGTGAGATAACAAACTGAGCTGAATTTAGACACTTAACTGACTGAGCCACCCAGACACCCCTAGATAAAATCTTTTAAAGCTCCAAAGAGAATTGTAATATGCAACAAGGTTGATAACCCCTGGTCCATGTATTATGATTATTTGTGAGACTTGATCTCCCACTTGGATTTTCAGCAGCTTAAATCAGAGACTGTATCTGATTCATGTGTGAATTCCAATGCCTGCTGAATTTGAACCTGCATGCCAAGTACTCTGTGGGGTACATTAGAAGATCCAAATTTTAAGAGGACATCATCTTTTCATTAAGGAAATCACAAACTGTTACGGAAATATCGGAAAAGAACAAACCTAATACATCATAACTGTGACCTAATAAAGCTATAAGGAGATTAAAAATAATATATTAGGATAGAGAGTCAAATCAACTTGAAAATTAGAAAGACATAACAGAGAAGGTAGAACCTTAGGATGGACGATGTGTGGAAGTTTGAATAGGTTCATGTATATGGTTTTGACAGAAGGAAACAGAAAATAATGGGGAGATGAAAACAGAAGAATTTCTTGTACAAGGGAACAGAATAAGGAAATAAGAGGTGGGAAAGTATGAAGTCCTTTAGGGAAATAGTTTGTATAGCATTTAGGAAGAGCAGAAAGTTGGTGGGGTGAGATCATGCTGGCTTTGAATACCCAATGGATGGGCATGGACTCCTTGAAGGATTCTGATCAGAGGAGTAATATACTCAGATATTTGTGCTTAAAAAGACCACTCTTCCTGGGGCGCCTGGGTGGCTCGGTCGGTTAAGCATCCGACTTCGGCTCAGGTCATGATCTCACTGTTTGTGGGTTCGAGCCCCGCATTGGGCTCTGTGCTGACAGCTCGGAGCCTGGAGCCTGCTTCTGATTCTGTGTCTCCCTCTCTCTGCCCCTCCCCTGTTCATGCTGTGTCTCTCTGTCTCTCAAAAAATAAATACATGCAAAAAAAATTAAAGAAAAAAGACCACTCTTCCTAATTATCTTGTAGCCTTTATTTATTTATTTAAAAAAATTCTTTAACGTTTATTTATTATTGAGAGACAGAGAGAGACAGAGCATGAGCAGGGAGGGGCAGAGAGAGGGAGACACAGAATCCGAAGCAGGCTCCAGACTCTGAGCTGGCAGCACAGAGCCAGACGCCGGGCTCACACTCTCAAACTGTGAGATCATGACCTGAGCCAAAGTCAGACACTTAACTGACTGAACCACCCAGGCGCTCCTCTTGTAGCCTTTAAAACATACTTTTTTTGTGATCTGAATTACATTATATAAATACTATGAGCAAGGCTTTCTTATACTAAAACCCTTTTCATTGTGTGGTCAATGTATTCATCAAAAAATATATCATTGAGGAACAGACACATAAATTACATCTGTTCTCAGGTGACAGTACGTCATTCGCATAGCTGAGAAGAAAACAGATGAAGGTGAAGTAGGAAAATGGCTGTGGTGGTTCCCCTAAAAAATTGACTTAAAATATTTGGCTATCTTTTTGGGAGGTATCAAAAGAAAGAAGTGAAGGAAATTCCTTCACTTAATGTGCTTTTCTGCAGTGCCAAATGTAAATAAGTGTGCAAGTTTAAGTTACTCATTTCATGTAGTCTCATATTTACTTCTCTATTATTGCTTTTGACTGACAAGTGCAATATTTGCTGTTGAAAAAGTCTGCAGAAAGATAATTTGAATAGTATGGTATCACTTTAGGCATAAAGTCTTTGTTTAGATCACCCCTTAACTTGATGGACAGGCTGATACCAAGCTCATCTGTGTATTGCTTCAGCAAGCCATATTTGTCCTACATCACTTCCCTACAGAGTACTTTTGAGATCTACACCAAATTGTTTTTTAATTAAAAACATCTCATTGTTTTTTTTTATTAATAAAGTCATCAGTAAAACAATGGGATATATAACACATATGAAAAACCTAAAGCAAATCAATGTTTGTAAGCTTTGGATGCATTTTTCTCTTTTATTTTAAATTTGATCCTAGAAGGCTATGTGCGTGTGTGTGTGTGTGTGTGCGCGCGCGTGCACGCGCGTGTGTGTGCATGTGATTATATGTATATAAACATCCCAGTGAAGTGAAGGATAGTGAAGAATTCAGATATTCATGCAGGTATTTAAAACTCAAAAAATACTATTCAAAATCTAACACACAACTCAACATTTGTCTTTAATAGCAGCACGTAGTAATATTTTATGAAATTACATGGTTAGGTTCCATGTATCATCACATGCCAATTCTGTACATGCTCAACTAGATTTTATGTGCCCTATGGACAGTTTTCAGCCTTTTAGCTGTGTTATAAACACAAAAATTTGATTGAGAAAAGCAAATAGATTAGGTGAATTCTCACCTAAGATTAGAGACTTCTAGTTCCAGGAAAGATGGAGTAAACACAATCTATTTTACTTCTCTAATTACAAAAAAAAAAAACTCTGGACAAAATCTATATGTCATTTATCAGAAGAATCTAAGAGGTGGAGAAATGAAGGCAGATTGACTAGGTGCCTCAAGACTTACAGAATTACATGACAGTGAGTTCCATGGTTGTTTTGTTTGTTTTTTTTCCTTGTCTCATACATCCCAGCAATGTAGTAAAATGCCAAATAAAAATAGCAACCAAGAAAAGCCAAAGGATTAGTAAAGGGTGGGCAAACAGAATAAAAAACTTTTAATCATATTTGTCTGTTCTAGGGGTGATATTATAAAAATGGCAGGTTGCTCCCCGACTCAAAGAATGGTGCAGCAGGAGGTCAGTGAGAAACACCCCTCCCTGATAGAGCCCATGGACAGAAACCTGTATTGTACTCCCATTCCCATTTCAGTAAAGAGATATAGCATCCTTGCCCTGTGAAGTCTGTGATAACTGACTTCCAGCCTCCATGAATTAAATAGGAGGTGCCCCTCCCCTCAGATGCCCTGGTTGCAATTCTCATTTCTATTCCCTGCTGAAATAATAAAGCAATAGAATAGCTTTCTGCAGCAGAAAGTTTTTGGGGAGGGTGTGACTATTAAGGAATCACTGAGGGAGTTTCTTGGTGGTAATAGAACATCCCTTTATGATTATTTTGATAATAGTTACTCTAATTTACATCTGTGATGCAATTTCATAGAACACTATCTGTACCCTCTCAACCAACCAACCAACCACCCAACCAACCAAACAAGAAAATGAAACCCGGAGTAATCTGAATAAGGACTATAGCTAAGTTAATAGTATTGTACCAAAGTCAATTTCTTGAAAGCAAGAAAAAAATATATAAATATGTATTATTAGTTTATATATTAATATAATAGTATGTCACCTATTCAATCATAATTTATCTGAATGTTTTCTTCCTGAACATCTGGACACTGAATAAAAATGTGTTATGTGGTAAATGTGATAAAACTTAAAAAAAAATTCTGGTTTTGCCACTCAGATTTTCTAATACTATTAATAAACCAACTATGACTGAGAATAACTATGTTCTCATAACTTTCAAACTTTGAGATCTTAATCCAAGAAGAGTAATGGCTTGAAAAGGAAAGTAAAGTTATCCTTCAGACCTGAATGATACTTTTTATGGTTTACATGAGTATAGGCATAGCTAGAGGGTATTATAGGATAAACTCAGTACCTGGGGGTGAGTACATGGGGGATAAACTACTGATGCAATATTTTAAAGTAAATGAAGACAAAAAATTGAGAAAGTATATTAAAATTATAAATAACAGTGATAATAGTTTTTGTGTCATGCCTTTCTCCTAAGGGATATGATTCCTCTTTTAATCTCATCACTTTACAGATACAGTTCTGTGTTGATGTCTCTTTTTCAAATGGCACAATTAAATGATAGATAGTTATGTGCCTGGACTTAGGTCAAAATGGAAATCAATAGTAGGGTCAAAGTCATAAATTAGGTCTCATGCTCTCCATCAAGTATCTCTGGGTTCACAGTTAAAGTGGAATGTTTTCAGCTAAATCTCCATCTGAATACCATTCCATTCAATGTGCCATAGTTGATACTAGATACTAGAATGTATCTATTTTGGTAGCATGATTTCCAGAATTTTTTTCTGCCAGCATAATGCTACTACTCTATAAGCAATACACTCAGGCATTTCATTTATTCTAATTTAATTTCTGCTCAAGTATTTTTTTGACATTTCAACAACTTTAAGTTACTTAATGGGTTGCAGAATTGAAGAATTGTTCATTGTGATGGAACAAACTTCTTTATCCTAACATTATACACAAACTTCTCCAAAGGGAAGATAATATCATTAATGCATTCTCTCATCACTTACTTTCTTCTTTCCATTTCAAATCTATGGAGTAGTTTCCGAAGACCACCATTCTTAAATCCCTGAAAATGGGCAGCTGGGGCTCCCACGGTGATGACATCGTAGAGAGCATCTGGAACAGGAATGGACAAGGAGATGAACATTTTGCAAATATTTGTCTCCAGCATGCTGCTGGCATGGAAGTATACACACTGTTGGAAGTTTGAGAAATTATTCTGTTTAATTTTGCAGGAATAACTATGAACTCACATCTCAAGGGGGCAAGAGGAGCTAATCAATCTTTCTAAAAGCCACCTGTGCACCTAACCAAGTTATAATATTTCTTTGATTTATGACTACATCTTAATTATATGCTACTATCTGGAACAGTATGTTCTCTCATTCTTCTATATACTTACTGAGATAACATGTTAATTGGTCTTTTGTGTATTTTACTTTATTGAGTTTTGCATCATTTAATTTGCAATCATATTGAAATTCAACAATAATGAACAATCTTTACAGAGAAAATTTACAGAGGAAAAAACCCAAATTATTAATTCATCTTGGCTCAAGGGCAGAACATTACTAGTGCATTAAAAAAAAAATACTATACAGAGTAGTTTCCTGCCTGTGTATGTTAAACCTTAGACAGCTTGGAATGCATGCTTTTGCAATTTTCTTAGGTGACATAGAAAGAATACACAAAATATCTCTAGATCTATTTTCCACAAAGATATTTTGTTTTTTTAATAAAAAAATCCATACATTTAAATTGCAACTCCATCTTTTGATCTTGAAACATCAAGTTTGATGCTTATTAAGTTTAGGGCTTCAAAACATGGCATCAATTTTACATTCTAATGAAAAGTATCCCCATAAGAAGGAAAACAGAGTGAGCATCTCTGGTTAAACTACATTTTATTTGAGAAACCTAATTTCATAGTAGATCCTTTTCACATTGATTTTGGTATTGACACATTGGTTGTTTTTCAGTTCTCATTTACAGGGAAAACATAAATTATTTTATTAGCTTCACGTAAACACCGTAACTTCTTCATACTGGTTCAATCCAAATGCACTTGAAATATTTTTCTTAATAAAAAAACGTCTTTAAGTGAAAGACTTCAGCAGCACTCAGAGAAGTCAAGGTCACACAACAGAACAAAACAAAACAGAAAACAAACAAACAAAAAACCCCACAGAATACAACCCAAATCAACCCATCTATAAGGCACATACTGAACAATCACTCAATATATTGCTGGAGTGGTAATCTCTTGCCCTTTTAAAAAGTCACTAATAAACTGAAAGTTAGCTTTTCTTAATATAGCAGAATATAAGACTTGTGTGAAATTTAAAGACTTCTTAGTCCAGGATATTTTAACATAGGGCTAAGAAAAGGGTTTCAGGGAGTCCATGAATATATGCAAGTTTTGTAAGTGTCTGTTCTACTTTATGGAAAAGGGCCACAGCTTTCTCAAATAGCCATGACATCATCCGAAAGTTACCAACACTAAATTCCAGTCCATCTTCATCTATCTCATGAGAAACCCGAGCACCTTGAGAAATTACCTGCTTCATCTAAAGTCCCAAAGACTTCAGGGTCTTTCACCTTCTAATCCAGGGATGGAGAGCCAGGGGTTTAAGTAAATGACCAGAACCTGAGTCCCTCACTCTGGATCCCAGCTCTGCCACTTATGAGCTGTGCAACATTAGGAAAATTATTTAACCTCTCTATGTCTCAGTTTCCTCAGCTAGAAAATGGAGTTGAAAATAATTAGAAGTGGTGAGCATTCACTATTATCTATGATTCTTTTTCTTTTTTTGTAAGCTTATTTATTTATTTTGAGAGAGAGAGAGAGAGAGAGAGAGAGAGGGAGAGAATGAGGAAGAGACAAAATCCCAAGCAGGCTCTGTACTGCCAGTGCAGAGCCCCACACGGGGCTTGAACCCAGGAGCCATGAGATTATGACCTGAGCTGAAATCAAGAGTCAGACACTTAACTGACTGAGACACCCAGGAGTCCCTACAATTATTTTCCCTGTAAGAAGTTATCCTACCAAGGAAGCAAAGAAAGATGATATTTTAACTATTGCTTCTTTACCATGAAAATACAATTTTCAGTCTGAAAAGGAAAGTGAAATTGAGGCTCAGTCTCCGGTTCCTGTGTTAATTTAAACTAAATGCAAAAAGAAAAATCATCATGATGATGCAAGCAGAAATACATTTCTGCTAAAAGCTGGGTGACCAACAATACCAACAATATAACTAAGTCACTTTAAACCCAAATCCCATTAAGCCCAAGCTAAATGCATTCCTAACTCAATTTTTTTTAATTGTCTGTAGCCTCCCACTGGATTCAAAAATCCACATCTCCAACATCATCTAGCAAGGGGGGAAGAATGAAGGAAGGGGAAATCCGAGTTTGTGGCCTCTCCACCACCACCTAGCATGAGGGAAAGAATGAGGGAAGGGGAAATCTGCATAGAAAGAGAGACCAGTCCTAACTGATAGAGGTTAAAATAACTTATTTTTGTAAAATTTGCAAAAACACCTGACCAGAAACAAGTTGCTGAGGCCCACTGAAGAATCTTGTGATACCCATACACAGGAAGAGCCAGCCCTGAACTTAAGTTGTACTAGCTTCATGGTAAATCTGTCTCTTCAATTCACCTATAGTTTCCGCATTTTTCCAAAGCTACTTTCTAGGAGCAGAAACTTTCTTTTTGTTCCTCCACTTTGCTCTGGGAAATTCTAGATATCTGTGAAGGAACCATGAAACTTGGAAGTGGCAGGTAAAGAAAGAGAAGCAAGTTGCTCAAATATTCTCCATGCCTCATAATAAAGAGCTGATTATTTTTAAATCTAAATGAAGACATGTGTGTTTCTTGAATCCAATGATATAAAGAGCTTCTTTAGTTATAAACAAGTTCTTTGATATCCAAAGTTCTGACTGACTTTTACTTGTTTCCATTCTATTTTCTATTTATAAGCTCATTCGTTTCAGAGTTTTAACACTATTTCTTTTTTACCAAAGCCTACAAAATCTCTATTTCTGGCTAGTTCTGACCTTTTCCACATTAAATAATCAAATTCCTAAGTGCCTTATGAATATTTCTGAATTTAAGTCAGTTATTAAGCTTCACTTGCTCTAACTCTTCCAACCTGGTCTTCCTCCCAGTTGTCTATGATCATTACAGACACCACATTTTTTTTAAGTCTTCCAGAGTAAAACTCTCAAGATATCAAGATCATTTTCAATTTCTCCTATTCCCTCAACATTTTACCTGATCAGTTTTTTAATGTTTCTTTATTTTTGAGAGAGAGAGAGAGAGAGAGAGAGAAACACAAGCAGGGAGCACAAGAGAGAGAGGAAGACACAGAATCTAAAGCAGGCTCCAAGATCTGAGCTATCAGCACAGAGCCTGATACAGGGCTTGAACGTGCCAACTGTGAGATCACGACCTAAGCCAAAGATGGATAGTTAACTGACTGAGCCACCCAGGTGCCCCTTACCTGATGAGTTCTCATAACTCTTCTACCAAATTTTATTTTCTCTTATCAGTGTTAATTATCTTTATCTTAATTCTGATCTTTGTTATTTCTTGTAGGGATTACTACTGTATCTTCAGTCTTAGCCTCCCTCTATCCACAGTGCACTAGATCACTTTCTTATATGTGCGGCCATTCAGTCACTTGGCCCAAAAGCACAGGCTCTGATACTTATACCCCTCCTCATATATTTCAAATATTAACAGAAGAACATTCAAATGCCTCAATATCATCCATGTTGTAGGTTTTCAATAAATGCCAATAAATAAACAAATATTTGTTTAATAATTCAGTTTATCTTATTTTTTTTTTGCAGATCACACAAGGTATTACTATTCTTTAAAATTTTTTTGAATGCTTATTTTTGAGAGAGAAAGTGTGAATGTGGGAGGAGCAGAGTGAGAAAGAGACATAGAATCCAAAGCAGGCTCTGCACTGTCAGTGCAAAGGCCAATGTGGGGCTAAACTCACAAACCATGAGATCATGACCTGAGCTGAAGTTGGATGCTCTACCGACTGAGCCACCCAGGCTCCCCAAAGTATTATTTTCATAATTGAAGAAATAAAAAAGTTTATAAACACTATCAGGAAAAACACTGGAATCTGAAATAAGTATATCTTCATGGGATGAGGATGAAAATATATCCATCCATAGACTATATTCTATAAAAGAATAAGAGACCTTATGATTATTCACATGCAAAAGAATGAAATTAGATCCTTATAGCATGCACAAAAATCATCTCAAATTAAAGACTTAGACATAAGACTTAAAACTATACAACTCCTAGAAAGAAACATAGAGGAAAAGTGTTATGATATTGGTATTTACAAATATTTCATAGATATGACACTAAAAGCATAAGCAACAAAAACAAGCAAAACTACATCAAACTAAAAAGCTTCTGCATAGGTGAGGAGATGACAGACTGAAAAGAAAAGGAGAAAATATCTGCAAACCATATATCTGATGATAAGTTAATCTCCAAAACATACAATGAACTCCTATAACTCAGTAGTAAAAAAATTAATAACCTTATTTTAAAATGGGCTAATGCCTTGACTAGACATTTTGCCAAAGAAAATTACAAATGGCCAACAGGTATATGAAAAAATGTTAAATGTTATTAATCACCAGGGAAAATGCAAATCAAGAAGAAGAAGAAGAAGAAGAAGAAGAAGAAGAAGAAGAAGAAGAAAGAAAGACAGAAAGACAGAAAGACAAGACAGTGAGTGTTTGCCATGATATGAACAAATTTGAATCCTTGCACAATGTTACAGGATTCAAAATATGGTGCAGATGCTATGGGAAATAGTATAGACGTTCCTTATAAAGTTAAAAATAGAATAATGGTTCAGCAATCCCAGTTTTGGGTATTTACACAAAAGACATGAAATCAGGATCTCAAAGAGATATTAGCACCTCTATGTTCGTTTAAGCACTATTCATAATAGGCAAGATATGGAAGGAACCGAAATATCCATCAGTGGGTGAATGGATACTGAAAATGGATAAAGAAAAGTGGGTGAATTCCATGTACAATGGGATACTATTCAGCTTTAAAAAAGAAAGAACTTCTGCAATATGTGACATGGATAAACCTTGAGGTTACTATGTTAAGTGAAATAAACCACAAAAAGACAAATAATGCATGATTCTACTTGTATGAAGTATCTAAAATTAAGTGAGAATCAAATTAATAGAAACCAGAAGTAGAATACTGGTTGCCAGTGGCTGGGAGAAGAGGGAAAAGGAAAGTTACTAATCAAATGGTATAAAGTTTCAGTCAAGGAAGCCAAATATATACCAAACAATAAGCTATTAGGTATTGTACACTTAACATTTTGTTAAGAGGTTAGGTCTTATGTTAGATATTCTTGCTACAGTGAAAGAAAAAAGTTTATGACTAAGTTGCTGTCAATGTTTCTATAAAACTTGAATTAAATTTTAATATTCTGTCTAAAACAGGAAGAAATTTAAAAATACTTTAAAAATGTCTCACCACACACACACAGTCTCCCCATAAAAAAACACAAACAAAAACAAACAAATAAACAAAAAACTTCTGTTAGGAGATGAATATGTTAATTAGCTTGACTGTAGTAATCATTGACTATGTATATGTATAACAAAATATCATATTATATACCTGAAATATATATATTTAAATATATATATTTAAATAATATATTAAATATATTAATGTAATTAATTATATTATATAATTAATTAACATATAATTAATATATAATTATATAATTATATATAATATTTATAATTAATTTTATTATATTATTAATTATATAATTAATTATAATATCATTAAATAATATATTTAAATATATATAAATATATATATTAAAATACAAAAACATATTTATTGTTGTTTAAATACTTTTGAAAATGTTTATGTTTGAGATAATTTTGGATTTCCAGAGTTGTTGCAAAATTAGAGAGTTCTGTATACCCTTCACGCATGTTCCCTATGTTAAAATCTTACAGACTCATAGATTAATTATCAAAACTAAAAAATTAATCTTGTACCGTTACATCAAAATAAGTAGATAGTATGTTAGGATTGGTTTTCCACTAACACCCTTTCCTCTTTCAGAAACTAGTCCAATATTCCACATTTTATTTAGCTGTTGTCATCTCCTCCAATCTATGATAGTTCCTCAGTCTTTCATTTTTGACTGTAGCACTTTTGAAGAATACTGGTAAGTTACTTTGTAAAGTGTCCCTCTGTTTGGATTTGTCTTATGTTTTCTCATAATTAGATTGAAGATTTGCACTATTGAGTAGGATACTATGGAGACAACATGCCCTTCTCAGTGCATTATAACAGGGAGTATGTTAAGTTGTTATGTATCACGTGCTGTTAACCTTGTGATGACAGCCACTACTTACAGTTGATTCTTCACTGTAAAGTTACTAAATGTTTAAAGAGACATATTTTAAGACAATGCAGTATCTTGTTTCTGTTCAACTTGTTCCCACTCATTTTAGCATCTATTGATAAATCTTGTCTAAGGCAATTATTACTGCTGTGTTTGAATGGTCATTTTCCATTTCCCTCATTCCTTCCACATTCATTAATTGGAATTCTTCTGGAAAGAATAGTTGACCCTTCTCCTTTATTCTTTTATATATTCAGTTTTTTATTAACATCAATATGGGCTCATGGGTACTTTGTTCCTTGGTTTATGAACTAACACTATCTTTATGTTCAAGTTGTTCCAGCTTTGTCCATTGGGAGCTCCTTCAGTTAGCTCTTGTGCTATTTATATAGGTTCCTTTCACACACACCATTTGTTGTCATCGTTGTTGTTCATTTTTTGAGCACTTCCTTACTTTCTAGAGCCACAGGATACTCTAGACTCTAATCTTATATTTTCCCTGCCTCAGCTCTAGAATCAACCAGCTTTCCAAGAATCCTAGTCCCTTTTACTGGACAATGGTGTTTAGAAATCAAATACTGGGGGTAGTTATGCTCATTATTATTGCTTCCAATCCTTTCAGGGGCTAGAGGTAGGAAATATATGTATGTATACTAACTTGTTTACATACACACATCTATATCTATTTATACTAACAACAACAAACCCATGAGTCCATATTATTACTCTGATTTCAGTTCAGAATCACAAGATTCCTTCTGGCCTTCCTTCCTTCTTTATTTCTAACTTCTTTTGCTCACTATCTTCATACCTACATATTGATTAACCCTAGTATATAAATAAAATAGTTTTAGAATTGTTCATTCATACTTCTTCTAGGAGTGAATTTACTAAGGGAAGTACAATGTTTGTAATTTGTTTTTAATATAGCCTTATAATATCCAGTGTTTCCTTAAATCAGATCCTTTATTTCCCATTCTTTTCATTAAATTATCATTTTTTATAATTTTATTTACCATTTGTTATTTTAAACAAGATATTAAAAATAAATTAACAAGAAAGCATATTGGGGATATGAAATTCTAGGGAAAGGTTACATAATAATTAGTATCACAACAATCAGGATTTGAAAAAAAAATAAGAACAGAAAGGGAGCCAATTTCCTAACATAAGTATATGTTCTCCAGGGTGAAGGTACCAGGAGGTAAAACACAGGAGACTCCCCAAATATTCTTTATTCTTGAACTTCATAGAAAATATTTCAAATAGTCAAGTAAAAAGTAGTGTTGCTATGTTTCAGCACAGCTAGCAGAACTGAACACTTTATCTATATTTTAGAAGACATCTCTCCCATTTCCCCACCTTGCAAGCCAACCTTAATAATCCATTAATATCAAGAGGCTTTCTCCACAGGGACAATAAGTAGAGTTTATGTCTGGATGTGGAAAGAGCAACTAGGTCTCTCTTGCTCTCTCACTTTCTTGCCTTTTGATTCTACCTACCTTGATTAAAACCATTCCTCAAAAAGCTGGGATCTTTATGTGCCTATTTTGTAGAGGGTCAAAGAATTTAGGTTAACCTAACCTTTGTATATTTCAGGTCTTCAAAAAGTTGAAGTGTTAAAATTTAAACATTGATAACTCTGATATTGTGATTTATAACATAAAAAAGACAGCCACAGGCTCACAATAGTCAGTCAAGAGACCCACATCAGCAAACCAAGGCTTAATACCTAATCTAACTGCAGTTTCAGCCCCCCAGGAATGTAATCTTTAACTAGTCAACATAGAATTTCTTGGTCAGCACTAGGAGATTTACTAACAGGTCCCTTCCATTTCCCTTAGGATGATCTTGCCTAAAACAATGGATTCCTTTGCCAATCATTTTCTTTTTCCCCATTTCCTCAATACCTTTAAAAAAATCTTTCCTTTCTTGTAGCTCTACAGAGCTCCTTTCTATTTACTAGGTGGGATGCTGTCTGATTCATGAATCATTCAATAAAGTCAATTTGATCTTTTAAATCACTCGGTTGAATTTTTGTTCCTTAACAATAACAGGAAATAAAGATTTGGTCTTTGTTCCCTCTTCTGGTACAGCGGTCCTAAAAACCCTTGGAATTTCCTCAGCGTTGAGAGCTTTCCTCATGTTTAATGAAGTGACTATCGGACCTCACCTAAGGATAGGGACTGGATGCCAGTGAATCAAACAAAGTGATTAGAGGTTGGAATTTTCTATCCCTCCTCTCACACCCTGCCTCCTGGGAGAAGAGAAGAGCTGGAGATTGACTTCAATCCTCAATGGCCAATTACTTAATCAATTATGCCTATGTAGTGAAGTCTCAAACAAACAAACAAACAAACAAACAAAAACACAACCCAAAGGACTAGGTTTGGAGAGGTTCCGTGTTGGTGAACATGTGGAGATGCTGGGAGAGAGGTGTTCAGAGAGCATGGAAGTTCTGGATACTTTCCCTATGCTTTGCCCTGTGCATCTCTTCCATCTGGCTATTATATCCTTTTATAATAAACCAGTGATCTAGTAAATAAAATGTTTTTCTGAGTTCTGTGAATAGCTCTATCAAATTAATTGAATGCAAGGAGAAGGGAACCTTTGATTTCAAGCCAGATAGTCAAAAGTACAGGTAACAAGCTGGACTTTCGATTGGCATCTGAAGTGAAAGGCAGTCATTAACCTGGGAATCTGATGCTATCTCCAGGTAAATAATGTTAGAATTGAGTTGAAATTTAGGACATTCAGTTGGCATCTGGGGAGAGTTGGAAAATAGATGATGTGAGGAAAGCCCCATCCCCACACTGGAATGGTTCCACAATCATGAATGACCAAGGAGTGGCTCTGAAAGAAACAGAAAGTAGCTGCTGAATGTTATTCTCAGAATTTACATGAACTTAAGCAAAAGAATACAGCTGTGCTCTTCAGCTATGGATATGTTAGGTTTGTCACATAAATAAGAAGATGCTGTATACAGCTATATAATCCTTAACTTTGAAATCATCTCTGTCATACTTTACACTAATCACTATAATTTTTAAATACCACACTCTTACTGAAATCACAAAATCTCAACTCTTGGGAGTCTTAGTATTTTGCAAATATTGTTTGATAATTATCATTTACCAATATCACAGTATTGGAACTGCTAGATTTATCTCTTTGGTCCTTTCACCCTTGAATGCCACTTGCAATTATGAAAAAAATGGTAGACAGATTTTGGTACACTATGGAATTCATTTCCTGGTATCTTAGTGTAGTTGATGAAGAACAGTATACACTTAAAGTACTATGTTCAGTCTTGGCTGTAACAGTTGTACTTTTTAAAATTCAGTTAGAACTAACTGAAATGTATTGTATTCCTCTAAGAATGAGCAGATATACAAGTAAACAAATAGTCAATAAAAATAAAACTCTTAAATAACAGTCTTATCATTCATATTTGTCTCTTTGGAAAAATTTCCTCATTTTATCCTGCTGTTTAAATTATCTATCTTTATAATATGAATAGTCCTTAACTGTATATAATAAAAGCTTTCATATTTTTGATACTTAGAGGCAACTATAAAAATCTAGGTGGACATTTATTTTATGAAAATTTGAGCAATAAAATCAGAGGTCTTTTTTTCTTTCTAAAAAAAAATAGAATCTGTGTGTCTTCTTTTTTTGATAGTTCATATCTCAAAACTTGTCCTTGGCTTTGTGAAAATGGCATCATACACAGCATAACAGGGAAGTGGAATTCAAGTTGCGAATCTCATCAAGCTAAAGATACTAGGTTGGCTTGAAATTTAATAATAGGGCTGCCTCATAGCCTTTAAAAGCCATTTAATAATAGATATGAGATAATAAGTCTATTTTTTCCCAGAAAAATCTCTTTAAAGTTCCTACAACTATAAAAATAGTTCTAATGAAAAGAAAAAAAAAACATAGACATGCTGATCTCGTCTCAAGGAGCAATTTAAGCACAATCCCTGACTTCAACATGGCCCACAAAATGACTTTGACGTGAATCACAAGAGAACAAGGAATTTTAAGGGAAAACTATTTCAAAATAGTTGAAACAATTTGGCAACATCATGAAACATATCTAAAAGTAATTATACTTCATTGATGATGTGATATACTCAAACTCGAGACACAGAAATCAGGGAGCTCTAAACAGCTCCTCATTTGTTCCTTCCCTCAATGTGGATGTTTGAAAACTAAGGAGCAGAGGTTAGCTGATTCATCCTAGTTACACAATAAATTCTGGCTTATGTTGCACCTGATTCCAACTATAGCTTTATGATATACTATAGATTTTTCCTTTCTTTTCTTTCTTTTCTCTTTGTATCTTTCTTACCCTGTCTCCTTGTCTCTGTCTCTGTCTCTCTCTCTTTGCCATGTACTATAATATGCTATTATATATCTATAACACAAAATAAAACAACTTAAACACAGAATAATATCACAAGAATCCAGGGTGCCTGGGTGGCTCAGTCAGTTAAGCATCTGACTTTTGATTTTGGCTCAGGTCATGATCTCATGGTTCGTGAGTTTGAACCTAACATCCAGCTCTCTTCTGTCAGCATGGAGCCTGCTTCAGATCCTGTGTCTCCCTCACTCTGCTCACTCTGCTCACTCTCTCTCTCTCTCTCTCTCCCTCAAAAATAAAATAAACCTTTAAAAAAGTGTTACAAGAATTCATATTTTATAATATTCATAACTGGTTTTCTATTAAAGTAATATTCACCAGGGTAGAAAACTTTGTTTTTAATTTCAAGGTTTTGTCTTTGTTACTGTCACTGCCATCTAAGATCTCTATTGGGATTGTATTTGCTGTATTAAGTAATGAATAAGGGTGAAAAGTTAACTTAATGGGCCTGGGGGCACCTGATGTCAAATGGAGGTTATTTCATTTGTCAGTATGAGACAGGACAACATTAGTTCTGCTCAGTTACTTGTTTCTAGAGCTAGACATTAGCCTTGTGTTTGGTGAATCTGCCTGCTATTGTTTGCAAAGCTGCCTATCCAAATATATCAGGCATATTAATCAAATGTGGATTGAGGTAATTTACTAATGGTGAGAATGAAAATAAATGTAGACTACATCCAAATAACTCACCAGTGAAAATACCAAGGCTTGGCCAATCTTACTTGCATCATTACCTTGCAAAATGTTGTCTGTAATGCAGCTAAACATTCAAACCAGTAACCATGGATCTTAAATTTAGCTGAAATTATTTTAATATGCTGACTACATGTTATATAAGCAAGTAGAAAATTTGATTGACTGTCATCTTAAACTTTAACCATTTTATTTTGCAAATAAGAAAACCAATGCTCAGAAAGCTTATTTAACTTAGTCAATATCAAAAAGGGAATGGTAGGACCCCAAAAATTCAGTCAAGTTTTCAATTTCTATTATAACATATAGTTGGTGATATAGCCTATAAAGCACTTACTTTACCTAAATTCCAATCTCAAGTAATCAATTTTCAACTTATAAAAACATATTTTAAAAAACATATAAGCTTAATATTCAATATTACATATATTATATGTATACCATATATATGATGTATATAAAATTATTTATATATGTACAATACAATACAATACCTATAAAATTTACATGAGGTGCCTTGGAGAAAAAGTCAGTATGCGGTAGAACTCAGTACCTTTGCATTAATTCTTGGCTATGAGGATATCTAGCCTTTTCCCACATTTTCTCCTTTAGGTCTTCAAAAAGAAGAACCAGTCTTTCTGAAAACTGCTCTAGAGCAAAAGTCTTCTAGTTCATGAGTCGTACCCTAGTTCTATAACATCAAAATCTTGCTTTTCTCTATACTACTTGATATTTATCATCACAAATAAGAAATTCCTCTATGTATCCTGTTATTATGGGTTGATTTATGCTTCCCAGAAAGATATCCTAGAATATGACCTTATTTGGAAATATGGTCTTTACAGATATATTCAAGTTCAAATCAGGTCATTAGGACAGATCATAATTCAGTGTGAGTGGTGTCCTTAAGTGGGAGGTTTGGAGATAGAGCCAGACACAGTGGAGATGATGTTAAAATGCGCAGGGAACACCGTATGACGCATTGATAAACCAAAGAAAATCAAAGACTGCCAGCAAGCTATCAGAAGCCAGGAGGAGGTGAGGAAGAATACCCCTATAGGTTTCAGAGGGAGCTAGCTTAGCCAAAACTTTGATTTCAGACTTCTGGCCTCCAGACTGCAAGACAATAATTTTTTGTTTATTTAAGCCATTCAGTTTGTGGTACTCTGTTACAGCAGATCTAGGAAACTGATACATATCACAAACCAAAATAATTAGGAGAAATTATGTTTGCTTTTAGAAATTTACTTCAGTTGCAAGTTTCTTCCTCTCAAATTACAGAAACCCAAACTGAACACATTGTTTTCCTTCTAGCTCACTCTGGTCCATTTTTCAGATAGCATCTTGGAAAGAACAGCACAAATGGTTCTTTGTTTTGTTTTCAAGAAGTAAGTATAAGAAAAGGTCACCTAGATAATATTTTTTTCTTCGTTTGGTGGAAATATGTTAGGATCACTGCCAAATATTTGAATGCATATTTAAATATACATCTGTATCAATTGGGCCCCAACAAGCCACTTGGTTTGAGGAGACAGCTATCTATCCACAGATGTACTGAAGTTGTCCTTCTCTCATTTCTTCCTTCTATCAGTCATTAAGTGCTTACATATGATAATTTTTCCAAAATGCCTAGGTCATCTTTTCTCTAAATCTGGCTACTTCTTAGTTCAAGATTTCATTGTCCCTTAATAGGCTCTTCACTGATCACTTTTCTCCTTTTTTTTTTTTCAACTTTTTTTTTTTTTTTTTTTTTGTATTTATTTATTTTTGGGACAGAGAGAGACAGAGTATGAACGGGGGAGAGGCAGAGAGAGAGGGAGACACAGAATCGGAAACAGGCTCCAGGCTCTGAGCCATCAGCCCAGAGCCTGACGCGGGGCTTGAACTCACGGACCGCGAGATCGTGACCTGGCTGAAGTCGGACGCTTAACCGACTGCGCCACCCAGGCGCCCCCACTTTTCTCCTTTTAACAGACCTGATAGAACTGAAAGATCGATTTTGTTCCTGTGATGGCAAATGCTACCTGTTTCATAATGGCTATTATTGTTCATTCCAGGTGTTTTACATACTCCAACTCACTTAAATAGGAAAAGTACACTTGCTTAGAAAGTAAATAATGGACTTAAGGTCATACATCAAAAATGGGAGAGCTGAAATTCTGTTTCATTTCAAATTACATAAACCTTACTATATCATTAGAGTGATTTAATATTGGTCATTAGAAAAAAATACATTGGTTTTCAGATAGATTTTAAGTATTTTAGTTTCTTTATTATTTATTTATACTTTGGTTTTGATGATTTTTAAAACCACTGGATGTTATGTTCAAACTACTGGTAGATATGCAGCAATCAAGGAAGAGTTTCTAAATGCTTTGGGCCAATCCATTTCATTTGTATTTCAGTTCTTTCGGTGACATAACTTCTGGTGAAAAGGAGCCAAGTTAAAATTTTAGATAGTAGATAAAGGTTACTAGAGGTATTAACATTACACATCATAATGATTATAACTACACTTAAACTTGCACATTAGCTGGTTCATATATATAATCAATATGTACAAACACAGAAAAACTGGTTAATTTTTATGCTTGTAAAACTTCAGATGATTCTAAAGCAGAATAGAGATTTTGACTTTTCAAAACCTAGAACCTCTATATTGTGACAATGGCTACAAAATAGGGTGTTAGCATGCATCTTTAGATGTATCTGTGTGTGTTTGCCTGTTGATACACTTATCCTGAAGGATTGGATGATCTAAAGTAACTTTTGGCTCCAGGAACATGGGTACTGGTAGGATGACTATAGTACTTACCATTAAACAGGGAGACTTTTGAGAGGGAAGAGAGGTGAAGAGCTTCTTTAACAATGATGCTGGACAACAAGCATAATATCAGACTTTGATGTATGTGAATTCAGGCATATAGTCACTCTACTTATGCACAAAAATTGATATTGCAATAAGTTAAAGGAAGTGGGAGATGAGAAGAATATTTTAAAATATTTTTTTTTACTAAGAAATACCAAGGAATCATGTAGAATGGCAATGAATGCAATACAGTGTTCGCTGTAAACCTCATTCAAGTATGTTTATAAAAATCTATACACTTTTCCTTGAAAAATGTTTCTCACAACTGAGTATAGTAAAATACTCTACCACCTTCTTTCTGATAAATTCCCTGCTCATAGAGAAGCGGGTGATTCTGTTGATAGTCACCACTAAATCAGAAAAACAGCTCATGAGTCTATCTTTGGGCTTTGATTTTTCAAGACAGGAACAAAATGAACAAGTCTTGTTTTTCCTTTTTCTTATTAAAACAGTAGCACAGTTATTAGCCATCACTGGTACTACTTAGGAAGCTAACATTTACTTTGTGTATTCACCTGTTACTCAATTTAGGTGCCACATTTTTAAAGTATTGTTTAGAAACACAGCAACAAAAATGCTATACCCCCTTTTTTAGTAATCAGGGTCATTATCAAGTTAAATTGCTTCATCTTCATCTTTATATAATTCTGAAATTTTAAATTCTGCCAATAGTCAAGCTTTTTAAAAAAAGCACACACTAACATAATTTGCTCATTAAAAAAAGAATATTATATATTACCTTTCAAGTGAGGGCTGTGGACATGCATTCTTTGCAAATGTAGATTTACTGGAACAAATTCTAATGTTTTCTCTCCTTTGCTGCTGCTTGATTTGAAAGAGGACCCTAAGTGGAAAAAAAAACCTGAACATTATTATTAAGTAAATAATAAATGTGTGTGTATGCACGTATGTTGAAAAGTATGCTTGAGGGGCGCCTGGGTGGCTCAGTCGGTTAAGCGGCCGACTTCGGCTCAGGTCATGATCTCACAGTCTGTGGGTTCGAGCCCCGCGTCGGGCTCTGTGCTGACAGCTCAGAGCCTGGAGCCTGCTTCCGATTCTGTGTCTCCCCCTCTCTCTGACCCTCCCCCGTTCATGCTCTGTCTCTCTCTGTCTCAAAAATAAATAAATGTTAAAAAAAAAATTAAAAAAAAAAGTATGCTTGATATAGAAAAATGTTACAAGGATTTCAGAAAGGAAAACATATTTGTATAAGCTGCTTTTCTTTACTGAAATTCAATTTAAAAATTCTCAGTTATTCTTATAATAATACCATGAGATAAAATAGTGCAATTTGTTTCTTCCTGGTCTATCATGCCAAGATGGTAGAGTTAGAAATAAAAGTTTGTTTTTTTTTTTTTAATTTTGGCTCTTCCGTATCCATAACAACAATGTTTATTATTGTTTTCACCTAACATATATGAAATGGAATTTAGTTTGAATACGTAAAAAGTTTTTGCTTTCATACCTGTTTCCTTGCTAAGTTCTGTCAGAATATCTTGGTACATATTCACCATTTGATCACAGTGAGTAAGGACATTTTTCCGTAGATTGTCCCAGTGCGGAGAAAGCTCACCAAGTTCCTTTAGCTCCTGGTTTCTGTTAAGAATGGAAAAGAGGGGAAAATAATAATTTTGATCTTATGTCCACAGGCAAGGAACACTATAAAGGTTGCCAAATTAAAAAGAAACTGATTTACCATCCATTTCAGGAAAGTTTTATGCACTTATTAGAAAAAAAAATATTTTCTTACATCAGCCCTAACAATATCTTTCCAGATATGTCTCCTGAGGCAAGAGAAACAAAAGCAAAAATAAACTATTGGGACTACATCAAAATAAAAAAAAAAAATTTCTACATAGCCAAGGAAAAAAACCAACAAAACTAAAAGGCAATCTATTGAATAGGAAAAGATATTTGCAAATGACATATCCAATAAAGGGTTAGTATCCTAAATATATAAAGAGTTTATACAGCTCAACACCAAAAAATCAAATAATCCAATTAAAAAATGGGCAGAAGACATGGATAGACATTTCTCCAAAGAAGACATACAGATGGGCAACAAACACATAAAAACTGCTCAATATCACTCATCATCAGGGAAATGCAAGTCAAAATCACACTGAGCTATAACCTCACACCTGTCAGAATGGCTAAAATAAAAAACTCAAGAAACAACAACCATTGATGAGGATGTAGGAAAAAAAGGAACCCTCTTGCATTTTGGGGGGAAATGAAAACTGGTAAAACCACTGTGGAAAATAGTATAGACGTCCCTAAAAAGTAAAAAACAGAACTACCTTATGATCCAGTAGTTGCACTACTGGGTATTTACCCAAAGAATAAAAAAAAAAAAAATACTAATTCAAAAGGATTTTGCACCCTATGTTATAGTAGCATTATTTACAATAGCCAAATTATAGAAGCAACCCAAGTTTCCATCAATCAATGAATGGATAAAGAAGTAGTATATGTATGTATACAATAGAATATTAATCATAAAAAAGAATGGAATCTTGCCATTTCCAACAACATGGATAGATCTAGAGAGTAAAATGGTAAGTGAAATAAGCTAGTCAGGGAAAGACAAATATCATATGATTTCACTCATATGTGTAATTTAAGAAACAAAACAAACACATAAATGGAAAAAAAAAAAAAAGAGACAAACCAATAAACAGACTCTTAACTATGGAGAACAAACAGATGGTTATCAGAGAGGAGGTGGGTGTGGAGATGGATGAAATAGGCAAAGGGGATTAAGAGTACACTTATCTTGATGAGCACTGAGAAATATATGGAATTGTTGAACCATTATATTGTACACCTAAAATTAAATAACACTGTATGTTAACTACATTGGAATTAAAATAAAATAAATAATTTTAACACAAAGGAAGATATAAGTAATTTAGGTCACCCAAACATTAAAGTTTTATATGGCAAAGAGGTAAAAAAAAAAAATACAAGTTAAATAAATGTTTCCACTGGTAAAACTTCACAAAGATGACAAAAACTTAACTATCCTCTATATATTATATATA
>NC_064811.1:118260588-118269085 GCF_023721935.1 Panthera uncia
ACACTAAAACCTCAATAGAAAAACAGCTAAATCCTAGACTTCAGCCATCCAAAATAAAATAACGTGGAAAAAATAATGTGGGAAGGGCTATCTGACTAGGCCTGAAGGAAACACAAGATATTCCAGTAACCCAGTTTATTTATAATATAGCTGTAAAATATTTTAAAAGCCTATAAATGGTATAATCAGTTGTGATTTATTGGCCTCAGTTTCTCTCAAGAGGACAATTTAAGTAAATGCGGTATGCATGTTTTGTCTTTTCTTTATCAAAAGGAAGAGCTAATCCTGCCATTTAGGTTTTAATTATTACCTTTTATCTAATTCTCTAGCCTTTAGCCAAGTTAATTCAAATCATCAGAATGCCTTTTTAAATTATAATGATAAATAGTCTAACATGCTGCTTGGTTAGATCTCTTACTCATTTCTGTAACCTTTACCAACAACATTTTCATGAGGCTAATTTAACCAGCAATAATGAACCTTCTTTGCTATTTTGGCTGTGAAACATGCTAAATACCAAGCTAATAAATTCGGAAGATGTAGAATCTCTAACATCCTGTTAAATGTAAGAATAATGGATGGTGTGCAAAAATGTGACTTGCTTTTAAATGCTCGTAGCTGCCTTTGTTTTGTTTCAATGGGGATGCAGTATAGTAGTGCTGCATCTTTGATCTGATGTCTCCACAATTTTGGCGAACATTAATCTCACTTTTAACTTTTCCATAGATTAACTTTCATCACACAACATTTATGCGAGAAGAAGTGGTCAATTAATAGACAATAAGAGTAAAGAAAGTTCATGACCGAAGTTGAAGGGGGAGACTGAAAAACTGGAGAGTCAAGCTCTCTGTGTGCACTCAAATGGCCGGACAAATTCAAATTCAGGACAAAACAACAACAACCAACACAAAAAAATAATTCCAAAAGCCTGAGATATCTAAGTCAAAAGATCTGGGCAATTAGGTCAGATATGAGATCGACAGCAACTGTGACATATCAACTTCCTTTATTTTCAATATACAGTTAAAATGAAAATGCTAGCTAAGTATTCCTATTTAATACTCATAGATGCACTATGGGTTTATAATTCATGTTGTCCCTGAATCCTTGTCAGAAAGAATAATGGAAAGAGAGGGAATGAGGGAGGGAAGGAAGGGTGGTAATGAAGCTGCTCAAGACATTGTAGGATACTGGGGTGGGGTACGTCTCCTTCCCTAAGAGAAACCTGGCAAAGCATGGTCAGAAAAGTTTAGTGTTCCTGGGGACTTGAGATAAGCTGAAAGGAGTCCATAATGTGTTGTTTACAATTTATTACACTCCTCCAATATGTCAAAAATGATATACAGAAATCTATAGATGAAACCTGACATTCACTGCTCATTTCTGGCACTGAAAAACAACCAAATAAAGCTTCTCTGCATTGAAGAAAACCCTCAAATACAGAGGAACTATAAAATAAAGGTATAATAAACCAGAGCAGAGTAATAAAAAGTTAGAAAACAAAATGGGACATAGTAAGAGGGTAGTTGTAAGTTTAAGAAAAACGAAAGAAATTCATTACATTAATACACTAAAATAGGCAAAGAGAGAAGGTACTTAGGGGTACTCAAATCAGGAAACTTTTCAGTTGGGAAGGTGAGGACTGTTTACACTACATTTTAATTTGTTACTCAATGAACAAAACTTCGGAGTTGAAGGACCTTGATTTGTATCTCAAGCCAGGTTCTCTAGGAAGCAGAGACTGAGATCAAGCAATCCTAGGTCAGCAAAAGGGAGGTGAGAAGAGAAGCGCTATAGGAGAAACAGAAAGTAGACGTAAGGTGGGAGGTTACTGAGTTGGGCAGAACTTCACAAGAAAACATGGCTGGTTACTTGGTCATGTGAAACAGCTCTAGATAAGTCATATGGAACCAACGCACCTTGGAAAACTTTGTTAAATGGAAAAAGCAACATTTATATGCCAGTTCCTTACCACCTTCTATAGTATTTCATTGGTAAAGATTCATCCTATGAGACATTAACTCCTCTGCACTTCTGCTTGTCTCTTCTGGGTGGCCACTGGGGAAGCAATATCCCAGTGGAGATAGAACTGTCCTGGATCTAGTCATAGGTACCTAAACCATTCTGGATATAGATGCCATTGGGGGCATGCTAACACCTGGTCTTCACCCTGAGGGAGGCTGATATAGCTGGTGGTGTTAGGAAATAAGGTGACAATGGTGGCAGCATCTGGAGCCCTCCATTGGGCAAACAGTCAAAACTTGAGGACAAGTTAAGGTTGGCCCATTATAGAAAAGTACATCAACTGGGCCCAGGACAGGCCACCCCTTGTAGAACTTGCACTTCCATCACTCCCTGACATCCTTGTGGCATATAAAACATCATCCCTCATATCTTCCCTAAGAGGGAAGTTCAAGTATAATCCTTTCAAGTGATGACCAGATGCAATTCCCCAAAATGGAGTAATGAGCCAAGCTATAATATGAAATATTCCAGCAATCCTTGGGGCCTTAGTTGACATTCATCACCAATCTCTACCGCTCATTCTAGATTTTCCTCACATTCCTTTGGCACTTCAGCTGGTCTGGGGTGCTGCCTTGTGAGGTGATCCAGACATTAATCCCAAGTGATTAGGCCCTTAGTTTCTTTGCTTTTAAGGAATCTTAGTTACTGTAATCTCCCATGCACCTCTGGGCATGGAGCACATCTAAGTGCCAGGCATATTTCTCTTCACTCAGATTATGAAGCAGCAGCCCTATTTCCTCACAATGATAAGTATCCCTTGCCGTCTTTGCTGGTCCATTGTAGTAGTAAGAAATGCATGATAATCAGACCACATGTGAACCACACATAGGTTTCAGATAAGTGGGACTCTTTATGGCTTACTGACAGAACTGCCCCTACCCATGCCTCAAGAACTAGGATTCTCATTGGCAAAGTCTAAGGTGGTAGGGAAAAGAAGCACAACTCCACTAGTGGGCATCGTGATTGATTGTAATAAGGGCTCCCCCTTTTTCCGAGAGCTGAGTATTCTACCTATGGTAGACATCCTCTATCAGCTGTTGGTTTAGCATACAAACTTCATCCTGGAGACCAGTACTCCAATCCTAAGGTTTTGTTCCCCTAAAACGGGGCCTTAGCTGAGCCTCTCATGGTTAATAATGTTCCACTACTGTATTAGATTTGTGGCTTTGGGGTGGTAGGTCATGCAGTAATTTCAAGCTCACTGTTGCACCTCCTTTGTTATAGCAAGTATCCTTTGGTAGAAACAATGTTATGTGGGACATCATATCATTGGTCCAGGCATTCTGAAAGCTGTCAGATGTGGGTAATGGCAGTGGCACTGTGAACAGTAAAGGCATACACACATCCAAACTTTGTTTTACCTACTTAGGACAAATTGCCCTCCTCTCCAAGTTGAAAGAGATCTGATGTAATTGGCCTGCCACTAAGTAGTTGATGGGTCTTCCCTAGGAATGGCACTCTCTTAGGATTCACTATCAGTTATATATTAGTGCTTGGTTAAGCTCTAGACAAAAAGTCTCAGTGATATGTGAATCATAAATAAAACTCAAAAAAGCAAAATTATTGGCATGCATAGATGATAAAGGTCTTTTTGTGTATGTATATGTTTTATGTTACTGATTTCCCCCATTATTTGTCATTTTACCAACATATGTTACAGGTGGAACATATGTGTGTATGCCAGTTTACACCTGTCCTTCTGTCATGATTATTAGCATGTCTTTATTTTCAAAATATCTTGTTAGGCTGTCCAAGTTACAGGAAACCAAAGTTAATATAACTTTTTTCATCTTCTATTGTGATTATTAGCACGTCCTTATTCTGAAAATATCCTGTTAGACTGTCCAAGTTACAGGATACCAGAATAAATGTAACTTTTTTGATATAGTTTTAAAAAATAACTATAAACTCACAGAATGTTACAGTTGGAAGGAAGTTCAGAGAATAATGTGAAACCTCTTGTTTCACAGATGGAAGCATCTCAGTGAAACAGCTTGATTGTCTCTGAGTCACTAGAATACCGAGTCTTTCAGACTATAATCCCTGTTTCCACTCTTTTCCTCAGCCCATATAATTCCCTGGTGTAAATACACACATAGACACAAAATTAAAGTAAAAAACAAACAAACAAAAAAACTAGAGTGCCTTATTTATTGAAGGTACTTAATGAACATAAGCTGAATAAATGGGGTTTGGAAGGAGTGGGGCTATTGACTTCTGGAACTACGTTTGTAAATTTTCATGTACTTTTTTTGTTTTAATTTTCATGTACTTTTAAAGTGAACTTTGAACAAAGGGTAAGTTATAGTTTGATATTGTTATATCTGGACCTTTTAGTTAGAATGGTACAGCTACTAGGTATGCAGTGCATGGTAACTGATATTCCCTAAAATATGTTCAAGTGTATACTGCTGTCCAATGTTACAAGACCCATAGCCAGAGTCTTTGCATGTCTCCACATTTATCTGGGTAGCAATCTTGGCATTAATGTTACAGTTAAATAGTTACACATCTTCACTCTGACTTTGGTGTGAATGGCAAAAGAGATGAGCTGTGTAAATGCATTTTTAATCCATAGAAAAATATTTTTAAAAATACTCCTTCCCCATCTGTAAACATTCTCATTTATTCACAGCAACAACAGCATCTACTTTTAAAAGCTGTCTCCTTCAACTGCTACTTTACAACAATAACGGCAAAAATGTCTTTCTGGAAAATCCACTGCCCTCCTAAACACATACAATCTTTTATGAATTCATTACTTTGCTATCACTAGAACTCTACGTTTCAAAAAAATCTTCTAAGAGATAGGCTAGGACTCTCCTAGAGTCCAAGAAGTAGCCAAAAAAAAAAAAAAAAGATGTTGAAAGAAAAGACTGAATATTCAAATACTAATAAGCTTAGGCCTCATACACATTAAACATTTTTTTGGCATTTACTGCTATCCATTCCCTTTTACGTTGCTACCTGCAAAAATAAAAGGTAAACCAGATAAAATAAATCTCAAAGGAGACAGATGATCGCTAAGGCTTACTTGAAAAATATCTTTACACTCTGGATCTTGGCATTCCAACTGTAAAAGTGTGATATTCTTGATACTTGATGAAATATTCATGCCAATCTCTGGAAATAACCTCATGGTACACTGTTTGTCTACATGGCTTCTTTTGTCCTACCTTGTTTAAATATTTCAAAAATATAGGCTTTACCTCTTCAGCAAAATCACAAGTTTCAGGAGGTCATTCTGATCCTCTGAACCTTCCATAAAGGAACACACTACTAAGCATATAATATGCTTGAAACACCAGACCATTAAATAGTGTTGAGGAGAAAAATGAGATTAAAAACAAACAAACAACTCCATGAAGAATGAAGGGAAATAACTGAACACAAAATCAGTTCCAGGGAAACCTGAAGAAAAATAGCCAAACCTGTTTTAAAGTTTTTACATATAATTCATAAAACATTGGAAGGAATATTAAATAGATGGATAGTTTTTAAACTTCTTTCCCTACACCCTGTGGCTCAGGGACAGGGGAGGGTGTTGACGAAAGAGAAGTCAAGTACATGAACAGGCATCAGGACCTTTTCCTTATTCCAGCCAATCACCAGCTCCAATTGAATTTTTTTGATTAATACTGAAATTGCATGTACAGATCTTTTTTTTTTTTTAAATTTTATTTAGTTTTGAGAGAAACAGAAACAGCATGAGCAGGGGAGGGGCAGAGAGAGAGAATCCCAAGTAGGATCGGCACTGTCAGCACGGAGCCCAATGTGGGGCTCAAACTCACTTGAAACCATGAGATCGTGACCTGAGTCAAAACCAGGAGTCTGACACTTAATCGACTGAGCCACCCAGGTGCCCCCCGCCATGTATAGTTCTGTATGAAAAAAATAAGTTTTTCCTGCTAAAAAAAATAAAATTAGGTTTAAGATCACCAAAATAGAACACAGTTAAAAGAAGAGAATGTTTATCTTCTATTTACAACATAGTTTTAAAGCCTACTGATGATGTATTCAAGGAGAAATTCCAACAGCGGGAATATTTGCTCTAAGTCTGGGAGTGTGGCACACTTGCCTTATTTATCTTTGTGTCCTACCACAGTCCTTAGTTTGTGGGAAGTGTTGAGCTTGATGACTGACTGAATGAAAGGTTTGCTTACAGACTGTTGTCCTTCAATCTTCTTGAAATTTGAGATCAAGTCAGAATATAAACTAACCTAAAAGTAGAATGTTGAGCTCTGTCCCAGTTAAAATGAATAAATGCAATAGATAAAATGAGACACTGTTGAGTCTTCTAACCTTGTATGATCTAGGTCTGCAACTCTGGATTGGTCATGTCTTCTTTAGGGATAGAGAAAGCCCTGAAAATGTATCTTCATATGGCATTCCTTACTGTGATGGTTAATTTTATGTGTCAATTTGGCTGAATCACAAGGTATCCAGATATTTAGTTAAATGCCACGGTAGGTGTTTCTGGGTGAGATAAACATTTGAATTGGTATACTGAGCAAAGTACCTTGTCCTCACTAATTTTGGTAGGCCTCACCAAGCAGTTGAAGGGGTTTAGAGCAACAGGTTGACCCCTCCCTGAGTAAGAAAGAATTTCTCTTGACTGGCTGACTTTGAACTAGGACATTGGCTTTTTCTTGCCTTTGCACTCAAATTGAAACAGTGGCTTTTCCTGGGCTTCATGCTCACTGGCCTTTGGATTAGAACTGTATCATAGACTCTCCTGGGTCTCCAGTTTGTGGACTTACCCTGAAGATGTTAAGATTTGCCAGCCATCATAACTGTGTGAGCCATTCCTTATAATAAATCTGTCTGTCTCTGTTTCTTTCTACACACACACACACACACACACACACACACACAAGGTATTGATTCTGCTTCTCTGGAGAACCCTCACTAACACACTAACTATACAGGGATTCCATTACAAAGATTTCCCTCTGTTTGGGGCAAAATGTTGGGGAAATGGGGTGGGATGGAAAAATCTAGAGTGTAGTTCAGGACATTTCATGATCTTCTATCTCTCTTGCTGTATTTTATAGATACTCTTGATTAATCTTCAACAAAGAAGAAAATAATTCAATGGGAAAAAGACAGTCTTTTCAACAAATGGGGTTGGACAGCTATATGCAAAAGAATGAAATTGGACCACTTTCTTACAACATAAACAAAAATAATCTCAAAATGGGTTAAGGACCTATATGTGAGACATGAAAATCCTAGAAGAGAGCACAGGTAGTAACTTCTCTGACATCGGCCACAGCAACATCTTTCTAGACTTCTTCAAAAGAAAAATGACTATAGAGTTGCTTAGCTCGTCTAAGGGACATGCACAAGAAATCTCTCTAGTGCTGAAGTCACTGCTCCACATGTGAGCACCTCTTTTACTAGGACTGTGAACCCAGAATAATAAAATTTTAAAACCTGAGTATGTAAATTCAAAAATTCCTGAAATTATGAAAAGTAATCATTGTAAGAAAGAGTAACTGAGAATAATAGTTAATTCATTTACAAGAATGTAGGAGGACCAAATAGCCTGATAAAAATTCATATACCAAAGGCCCAGTAAAAAAAGGCACTAAAATGTTATTTGAAATTGTTATTACCTCAGTAAATAGAAATATTTCCCCACAGTGAGCTGCACAATACCACTTTGTAGAATAAAAATAGCTATACAATTTAACCAGAGCCTTCTGGTAGTTATCATACTCTAAAACTACATGCGGGCATACACGGGTACAAAGTGTAATAGCCAGGTTGCTTTCATTTATTGAGCAAAGTTAGACCTTAAATCAAACCTAAAAGAATCATAACAGAATTTACCCATTAGGGAAAAAAAATTAAACACTAAACAGTCAATGAAGAATAGATGACATAAATGACTCGGGGGTGGCTTCAATTTCATAAAGTGGTTGGGTGACACCATAAAGCTGAACAAAGTTCAACTAGATGTCAAGTTTCACAATATTTTTCACAGTATGTTCAACCCACAATTCAAACCGTCTGTGCTTGAACCCATGTGGGGATAAAAATTGCAGCCATAAATCACAGGCTTTGAAAAAAAGTGCATTAAAAAAATGACAACGTGGTTAATGTTGCAGTCCGTGAGTCACTATTTCACTGAAAAATGATGGGATATTCTGAATGGTCACTCCTGATTTTCACCTGACATTAAAATAAGCAGCCGTTGTACTATATATTCAAGAAGGTTTCAAGTTATGTACAAAGACTAAACACTGGAACACAGTAACTACAGGGTTTAGTTGTAATCACTGTAGCAGTTTGTACTGATGAATAGCCAGATCCCATCATTTAGTTTTATGTAACTGTGTTAGAAAACAATGAGGGATAAAAATAAGCATGTCTTATTCTATCTTAAAATTCTATTTGCTGTTCCTGATCAAGGTGATTTGGTGTTTATTTACTTCTTCTTTTTTTTTTTTTTTTTTTTTTTTTTTTT
>NC_064811.1:118269095-118280052 GCF_023721935.1 Panthera uncia
ATATATATATATATATATATATATATATATATATATTTAATATCTTAAAGCTCAGTGTTCCACTGGTGTTTAAAGTGTGGCATATAATGTGAAGTCTGTCTGAAATCCACATATATTAAATGCATGTCTTTTCATTCTGGGTATCCATGAAAACTATGAACTGTACCTGAAAGTTCAGGGGGCAAAGCAAAAAACTGTGCTGGCACTCTCAACACCTTTCCATTACTCGTGCTCGTAAGCTTAGAAATTAAAACCATTTCAGGCTGTTTTTCCTTCCCTTTCCATCCCTAAACCTGGAGTGCCAGACACCTCCTAGTCAAGTTTCATAATTAGATGCCATTCAAGTGGCTCCACAAGATGCTTGGCAGTGAGTCTCTTTGGTGAGCACTGTAAGGCATTCCAAGTAACCAAAAATACTTCTGTATAGAATGTATCTCTTCTTTATTTTCAAAACAAACCTTGGACATAATCGTTCCAGAGCCAGCTGGACTAAGCACAATTAAAATTTCAGGTCGACTCAGCACATTTCAAGTGCTTATTAGTCACATAGCTATCATCTTCAAGTAGAGAACATTTCTAATATCATGAAAAGTTCTATTGAATGACATCGCTTTAGACAAATGAGAAGAATAGAATTGAGAAGTGAAGTGATTTATTGAATGCCATATTGCTAGTAAGTGGCAGAATCAAGACTTGTGCCCAGGTTTTGTGACTATAAATCTTGCTCTCTTTATTTTTTTAATTTTTTTAATGTTTGTTTATTTTTGGAGAGAGAGAAAAAGAGTATGAGTGGGGGAGGGACAGAGAGAGAGGGAGACACAGAATCTGAAGCAGGCTCCAGGTTCCACACTATCAGCACAGAGCCCGACAAGGGGCTCCAACTCACAAACCATGAGATCATGACTTGAGCCAAAGTCGGATGCCTAACCCTTGTTCTCTTTTTTATTTTAATTCCTGGTGAGTATGGTTTCTTCCTGAATAGGAAGACTGAAATCTCTCACTTGAGGGACTCACCTGAATGCAACTTCTATTCAGCTCAACAGAGGGCTCACTCAAATATTTTGCTGAAGTGTTCACTTACCAGCCAGCCTTGGCTACAATAATTCCCAAGTATGTCAACAACAGAACAAAATTCTTATTTATTTTCTATTAATTTAAAAAATACGCTGTGTTTATTGTGGTTATTTATGTCAGGCAATGTAATAAGAAGTTAACAAATATTCATTCATTCAATATGAATAACAGCCCATTGAAATAGGTATTATTATTATCTTCATTTTACAAATGAGGAAAATTAAACTTAGAGAAGTAATTTACCCAAGGTCACCCAGATAGTGAGTAGCAGAACCATGATTAACCCAGGAGATATGTCTTTGGTGTCCATGTTTTAAACTAGTACACTAGATGGATTCTCCATTAGAAACATTATACAATATGGGTGGCTCAGTCATTTAAGCATCCGACTCTTGACTTCGGCTCAGGTGATGATCTCACGGTTTGTGAGTTGGAGCCCCACATCTGTGCTGACAGCACGGAGCCTGCTTGGGATTCTGCCTCCCTTTCTCTTTGCCCCTCCGCTGCTTGCTCTCTCTCTCTCAAAATAAAATAAAAAGAAATTAAAAAAAGAAACTTTATACAATCTCATTCCCACTAGAAATCACTGCACAGAACATGTATCTTGATACTACAACTTGGAAAAACAGAATAAGAAAACCTTTTATCTTTTACCTGCAAATGTAAAGTAGAAAGCTTGATGTCACCCTTCTCATTCTCCACACGAAATTCTAACGGGCAGGAAGAAAGAGTTTTATACTGTAGTCTTTCTTTAGATGCCACTGTTGTTTATTCTACATCTGTGTTGTCCAGTAAAACTGTGTGTGATAATAGGAATGTTCGATAGCTGTGCTATTTAATATGATGGCTATTTAGTCATATGTGACTATTGAGCATTTGAAAGGTGACTAAGGTAACTACAGAATGGAATCTTAAATTTCATTTAATGTTAATAAATTTTAACTTAAGTTTAAATAGCCATATGGGGCAAATGGCTACTGTATTGGATAGCACAGACCCAGATGGTCCAGCTGAGAACCTGTCAGGACTCCTTTCTTTCTTCTAAACCGCACGCTCACCTACTATCAGCGACATATACCAATCTATTCAGTCATGCAGGCCAGAATGCTTGAGTCATCCTGAGCACTTTACCTCCAGATATAATCCGTCAGGAAGTTCTGTTGATTTTAGCTGCTTAAAAATGCACAGATATATGTATACTTCTCCATTTCTCCCACTACCACCCTGGTCTAAGCCACTATAATTATCAGCCTAGGCAACAACAATACCACCTACATTGTTTTATCCCTCTACATTTGCCTCCCTTTTCCTTAAATTTATTTGAGAGAGAGAGAGAGAGAGCAAGAGAGCACAAGCTAGCGCAAGCAGGGAAGGAGCAGAGGGAGAAAGACAGAAAGAATCCAAAGTCAGCGCAGAGCCCAATGCAGTGAGATCATGACCCAAGCCCAAAAGGAGAGTCAGACGCTCAACCAGCTGAGCCACCCAGGTGCCCCTCCTCCCTTTTTCTAAATGCAACCATATCATTCTCTGATAACAGTTTCACTTGTTCTTAGGAAAAATATTGCATTACCGAGGGCTTATTCTATGCTAGATATTACGCTAGATTTTAGAAATAACACAAGAAAATTGACAAGTTCTTCCTTTTCTGTGGCCTAGAAGTCCCCAATTAATTTGCAGCCTGATTCTCATTCCAAAAATCACTGTTTCAGCTCCAAACACACCAGCTTTGTGGCTGAAGACATGCCCAGCCTGCTTTTCTGCCCACTGGAAATTGGTGGTAACGCATAATGCACATACCTATGAGATGTGCCAGGTTAGTAAGCTAGAGGAGGTTAAAATAAATTATAGACTCAGTTGTGTGCCTGAAGCACTATAGCATTCAGCTAAGAGCAACAATAGCAATAGGTTTGCTATATGAAGTGTCTACTGTGTATGTGATTCTTTACATGGATGGTAAGAGTGGTTTCCACATACTAAAGGTCTCTGAATGCATGTAGCAGGCCATGTCACATAGCTAATTATATGTCACGTAGCTAATTGTGCCACGTCACATAGCTATTAAGTAGAGTTTGGGAAAGCCAGCTTTCAAACCCAGAGCTGTACTTACACACACACACACACACACACACACACACACACACACCTCAAAACAAAACCCTAGAGTCTCCTGATTGCTCATTTAATTACTACACTAGCCTTATAAGACTAGTGATAATGTTATTACCTACAAAAATGTAGAAATTGAAAGATTAAGTAATTTTCTATAATCATAAGCATGTATTGAGTGGCAGAGGTTTTTGAACTAAGGTCCATAGTAATTCCAATTCTGTGTTTTTACCATTACAGCACACTTTCCTCTGCTCATTCCATTTTAAATAATCTTGGCACAATAGGGGAAAAAAAACCTCTAAATGAGTTTTGCTATATTTGCTCCTGTGCAGATATCGTAATATTCAAACAGCAAAATAAAACACATATTTCTATCGCCAGCTTGACAATACTAAGTGCTCTACAGGACCTCTCATTAAATGATACCAAGAATCCATAACAGTGAACTTAATGGCACACAGCATCTGCCCTGGATCCTGGGAGGCAGGAGGGCAAATGCACTTTCCATGATAAATAACACACCACATAGTATTCCAACTGAGCATCAACACTGCATGAAAAAAAACGAACAGAAGAAATAACACTAATTGGATATGAATCACCAGTGGAGTCCTCATGTAATATTTTTTATTCCTCATTTTTGGATCTTTAGGACTAAAGATTTTTCTCAGAGTGAGCAAGCAAGAGAGACAGAGAAAAAAAGTACCACGAGAAACAAAGTGGAAGAGAACATTGTAAAACATCTATGAGATTCATCAGTTTGAGGTCTATTTGATATATATGAGATTTAAACAGAATGACTGGCTCCCTATCATTTTTACCACTGATCAGTGTTTTTTTAAGGTCAGTAAAGATTTTCAGTGTGCCTTTATTTTATTCAAGAATGCAAATGTTGATAGACCTCTCTAAAGGCATGTGGTTCAGCCACACCAGATTAAATAAGGCATGGGATGAGGCTGGAGAAGTAAGTAGACACAAGGTCCTGCTTGCCTCGTAGGCCATGTAAAGGCGAAGCCTGTCTGGTGATTAATAAATCTTGAAACAAAGCACATAAATTATATTTTAGAATGTTAGACCATGTCAAATGCACAGGTTGGGTCACTATGTTGTATAATCCTACCGTGTGTCTTTTTGTATCATGAGGATGTTTTTGAACAAGAATTTACCTGAATATATTCTACTTTTAGTTTATAATTCTTAATACATAATCTTAACACTTTTAAAAAAAGGCACTTCTGTAGTATTATCATTTTGAAATAAAATGAACTTTTACATGAGATTCATAAAATGCATTAAGATAAGGTAGAAAGTGAGAAATATTTTCTGCATTTGTCTCAAACTAGATATAATGCTTAGGAAACCAATTTAACAGCATATGATAATATTTAAGTAAGCATGTAGAACATGTCTCTAAAACATCTATCTCTGTGCAACAGCTAGGCTTTCAGCCTGGAATTTCAAAATATCTTACCAAAAAACCTTTTTCATATATAAGAATACACTATGTTCAAGAAATAGATTTAAGATATAGATATATATCTACATAGATACACTTATAGTTATATAATAATATAATAATAATGTAGCTATAATATGGCTATATTAATATCTAAATAGTAGAGGTATAGAATACAGAACACTTGACATGTACAGTGTTAAACAAAATTGTTTAACTTTATTGATATAAAATATTTTATCACTATAAATTTAGTATATGTACAATATTTACAAACACTAATATATAAGACAAAGCATGTACATTATCCCTAAGAGGTAGTAATAAAACTTGAAAGTTTGTATGTCCCAAACACTATCACATTTTTCCCTACTAAAGTATTTTGGTTCATATTTTTTATATTTTATTTACAAGATTGTTTCTCTGCATCATACATATAATATTTATATTTTATGTAAAACCTAAGAAAGCCTTAAAGTTCATTGATATAAAATATTCTTATCTTTTCTTCTAAACTCCCAATGTACATGCCAGAAAGTTTCTCTTTCCCCACCCATGAGATCAAAAGACAAAAATGAATGACATAAATCAAACTAATTTTTCCCCTGGGGAGTTTTATGGACCATAGGGTTTATGTTCACTGAAATATTTCATTTATTTAAAACTTGTTATACCAAACTAGGTTTTCATATATTTTATAGTGTAGAAATGTACACTTATTTTTTAATATAAAGCCAAACACTATATGGCCATAGAACCTCCCGTCCAAATGGTTGTGTATGCACACCATGATTTATATATTTGTAGCTGTCATGAAGCTTCAGCTCTACAAACACCAGCATTTTATCTAGTAACTAACATATTTCAGTGTAGACTGAGCACAGCAAACCTTTAAAGTAGGACAAAATCCAAAGAAAACACTCAACATAAACAAAATATGTGGCGACACTAGAACAAACTATAAAAATTTTATAGGTGGTAGTTTGGCAAGACCTACATGACTTGTTTGTGTGCAAGCCAAGCTGAAGGACAGTAAAACTTAAAGCATTATAAATACAGGCAAAGATGCACACACACACACACACACACACACACGCTTTCACGCTTTCTACATATTTAGAATCTCTGAGTTGTCTTTAACATGTCATTCTTCTTTTCTTTTCCATTATATTTCTTTTCCATAATAAATAAGCCAGTTGCCATTTCCCCCTATCCTTAAGGCATGCTAGATCAAATAACTGGTCTGTTTTTTAACACTAACCCTGTATGTATCATGATTATGAAGTAATTCAGTAAACTTCTCAAAAGCAAAGTGTTACAGTGAGTACTTTGTAAGCAGAACCTCCCCCTTCCCTTCCCAACACATAATTGTAGTATGGGTCTCAAGAGATTAAATATCAAGACTGTCTCAAGAAAACTCATACTGGAAATCTGAATTTTATAATATTTTCAATCAGATGTGACCCATGAATTTTCAGAAGATAAAACCACAGGCAGAAAAGCCATTAGTAGACTGTTGCACTATCACAGGCAATACATGATGGTGGTTGGGATTAGAGCAGGTGGAGTGAACATGTACAAAAAATGAATAAATGAGTTTTTTATGTTGTACACTTGAAATTAATATAATGTTATATATCAAAAATGTCTCAAAAAAAAGAAAAATAACCAAAACAGAAAAAAACAACAGCACATAGTTCATGCAAAAGGCTGTTTCAAAAAAAGAAAGAAGATAATAAGGACAAAACTAGAAATAACTAAGACAACAGGAAGACTAGAATTGATAAGTCCACAAGAATTCTCTTTCAAAAAATCAATAAAAATAAAGTATATTAATCTTTACAATAAGCATACAGAAGTTTTTTATACATGAAAAACTAAAATAGTGTTTTGTATGCATAAAAGAAGATTTTAGCAGGCCATATTCTTGAATATAAAGAGCAAAGATTCCAAATATTCAGTTCTTTTAAAAGTAATTTTGTTGTTGTCACTGTTTAATTTTCTTAATTACTTTGGTGTTGACAATGGAGAAACACGGAAACTAGCAAGTATAATAAGGAGGTAAGAGAAATGGAACATTGAAAAAGTGATATTGAAAATACTAAGTTTTTAGAAATACAGCTAATTTGGCATTGCATTTTATAAATGTAATCTAATAAGTCCCAGATAATTAAAATTTATTTATTTTTAAGTTTTTAATTTAATTATTTTGAGAGAGACAGAGACAGTACAAGTTGGGGAGGGGCAGACAGAGGGGAAGAGAGAGAGAATCCCAAGCAGGTTCTGCGCTGCCAGCACAGGGTCAAATGCATGGCTCGAAACCCATGGAGCCATGGGTTCATGACGTGAGCCAAAACCAAGAGCTTAACTGACTGAGCCACCCAAGCACCCCACCAGATAATTAAAATTTTAAATGTAAAACAATTAAACAAAAATGTTGAAAGTGTTAATATTGAACTGAACTCAAAATAAAGGGAAGCTTTCGAAGTACCCCAAAAGGCCACGTAGAGTCCATGACATTTATTTCAGTGGTTTCCTGTCAGCCCATGATAGAAACCACTAGGCATCCAAAAGACACTGCAAGGAATCAAGAATCCTTTTGTCACAGTTGCCATGAAAACAGAGTAAGCCCATCCTCATTTACCTACATATTTTCTTGAGGTAGGGAAGGGGGAAAACTTAAATTCTAAATGGTAATTTTCCAAAACAAAACAATAACAAAAACAAAAAACAAAAAAGTCATCCACAATTTTTAGACCAAGTCTGAGGGAGAACTAAATTTTGAATAGACTTTGATGTTTGAATGTAAACTGTTTAAATTAAAAGAAATCAAGATATGGTTAGCTGGCAAGTCTATTCTTTGATTGTAAGAGTTTATGTATTTGCTTTCTATTGCTGTGTAGAAAATTACTATTCTGAAACCATCATCCAGAGATAACCATTTTTATTATCTTTATATACATGTAACTAAAGCTCTAGTATGTTTCTAGCCTATTTTTCCTTCTAGTTATTTATATATCAATAAAAATTAAGATGCAATAATTTTCACTATTTACTGTCCTACACTTTTATTTAACATATAGTGGAATCACAGATTTATTCATAATACAACTCAGATGTGCAAGGAAAATTAACCATGATACCAGAGCATGATGGTCATAGGTACCATAATTCTGCTTCTCACAATAAGACTTATGAAAATGAGAGTAGATATAAAAAATAAAGATACAATATCCCTTCTGGGTGGTCGATTTAGAGGAAATTTACTGGGTTTTTTTTTGGCCATTTTCTAGAGTGTGCATATATCATTTTTTTATGGAAAAAATCCAATATAATATAATATAATTTTCCCAGGACAGATTTCCAAGGATGCAAATGAAGTGCTTTGTACTGTTTAGAAGTACTAAAAAATAACAGCACTATGCCACCCGCAGTCTTCATCAAAGAAAGTAAGACAGTTCATCTAAGTTGTGAGGTTTAGGAGGGAGGTTGAGGTGAGTAAAGTACTTTCTGGGATCTGAGTAAGACTGGGGTTAAAAGAAGCTGAGAAAAGAACTTCAGAGTAAAGCTCTGTCCAGGCTGGAGATTCCATCCAACCAAGAGAAATGTTAGAAGTTCTTTTTGCAGGACAAGGCCCACTCTCAGATTCTTAATTTATTATATTATGTTATATCATATACATTTTATAATGTAATATAATTATATATTATATCAATTCATAGTACACTATAAATATGTCTTTTTTAATGTTTATTAATTTTTGAGAGAGACAGATCATGAGTAGGGGAGGGGAGAGAGAAAGGGTGACACAGAATCCAAAGTAGACTCCAGCCTCTGAGTTGTCTGCACAGAGCCCAACATGGAGCTCAAACCCACGAACCATGAGATCATGACCTGAGCCAAAGTTGGATGCTCAACTGACTGAGCCACCCAGATGTCCCAAAATAATTCTTAATTAAATTAATTTCTCAGTTGGATGCATATGTCTTCAAGTAAATTTTTTAAGAAAGTTTTGTGAGTGGCATTTTTTGAGCTCCTGCATATTTATGTCACTTCCATTGCCTTCATTCATAAAATATTCATAACCTTGCCCTATACAATAAAGTGGGGCCATAGCCTTTTCCTCCCCAAAAATCAGTAGATGCTATTCTATTTGCTTCTGCAGAGAAGTGTAAGGTTAGCCTGATTTTAGCATGTAAACAACAACAAAAAAAACCCCACGAGAGCTGCATAACTTTTTACTGTTTTCTTTCAAACTTTTGCATGAGTTGTTCCTCCCTAAGAGCACTTCAAATTATTTGATAGTGCACAACCCCGTGCCTTGTATATCTAACATCTTTTCTCCCATCATTCTGAACTTTTTTCACCCTCATTCAGTATTTGAGGAGAACTTATCATATTTGTCTTCCACATTACTGATACAATTTCTCAGTGTCAAATCTGTTTTCTCTGGCTCTCTGGATTTCAGTTGGTTGCTGCATTTTAAAATTTCATTATTCCTTCCATTATCTGTTTCTTTACAGCATTTTCCCTAAAGGATAATAATTCTTTTCTTATGGGTTTCTGATTCTGCTTCATAATAACCATACCTTCTTACACTCTACTGAGATGGCTAGTCAGTTTTCCTATATTTTTCCTTATCTCCCTTTTGTGTCTTCAAAAAAGTGTGATTTTTTCCCTCTTATTCTTTATAAAATGTTAAAGATTCATTGTTGAATTTTTAAAAACTAATTATGGGAGATTTACACAGAAAAGTTGGTGGAAAAAGCAGAAGGTATATGAAACAGGTTGGTCTTTACAGTGTCTAGCCAATTTTCAGATCTATCAGGTATTTATATAATTGAGTTCTATAGGATTGAAATTGGATTTTCTTCTCTGAAAAATTCCCAGTGTATACTGATGACAGTTCCTAGTTTTGTTCCTAGCAACACAACTTCATATTTGGATTCACTGTTCCTTTGTGTCCACCAAAACTGCCCCCAGGCCTATCTATGTGTTTGGATTTTTTTTTTTTTCTGTAAGTGCAAAGGAAAAAGAGATAGAAAGAGAAGAGAACAGGTAAGTGGACAACACTTTGGTGTGCTAAAAAGTAATAAAACCAATTACAGAGGTTATGCGTACTAAACTTTAATGGCTTAATGGCTGCTTTCTCCTTACTCCCTACCCATTATTTCCCCCTGGGATTTACTGTCTGTGAATGGATAGACAGAGAGATATTAACTGGAGTGAAGAAAAGATAGGGGTTAAAGATAGCACTGTGGAAGATTCACAAGTAGTAGACATGCAGAAGGTCAGCTGATCAACCTTTAAGGGGTCTCTAAACTGATGACAAAAGACAGACTGGAACAATAGTAGGGGTCTTTTCATTTTCTTTCCTACTATGTTGCAGTATTTTTAGATAAACAGCATTAGTGGTCCATCAACTAAGATGCTAAACCTTAAAACATTAGCCTAATAATTAGTCATCATGTTATAAACAATATATTGTATAATAATAATGTATTATTATTTTTTAAATTTTAATATTGTGGTATGCTAATCAATTTCCATGTTTTGTGAAAGGTCATAATTTTCTATTTTTTTGTGTCTTTATAGATTATTTTTTTTAATTAAAAAAAATTTTTTTTAATGTTTATTTATTTTTGAGACAGAGACAGACAGAGCATGAACAGGGGAGGGTCAGAGAGAGAAGGAGGCACAGAATCTGAAACAGGCTCCAGGCTCTGAGCTGTCAGCACAGAGCCCGACGCGGGGCTCGAACTCACGGAGTGTGAGATCATGACCTGAGCCAAAGTCGGCCGCTTAAATGACTGAGCCACCCAGGCGCCCCTATTTTTTTAAATTTTAATTCCAGTGTAGTTAACATACAGTGTTCTACTAATTTTAGGCATACAATATAGTACTTCAACAATTCCATACATTACTCAGTGCTCATCACAATAAGTGTACTCTTAATCACCTGACCTTTATCACCCATCACCAATCCCTCCTTTCTGGTAACCATCTGTTGGTTCTCTATATTTAAGAGTTTGTTTTTCAGTTTATCTTTTTGTTTTCTTTGTCCATTTGCTTTGTTTCTTAAACTCCACATATGAGTGAAATCATACGGTATTTGTCTTCTGCTGACTGGTTTATTTCACTTGCATTATATTTTCTAGATCCATCCATGTTGTTGCAAATGACAAGGTTTTATTCTTGTTTATGGCTGAATAATATATAATATATTATATATATATATATATAATATATATATATACACACATGCATATATATATATATTATATATATATATATAATATATATATATATATATATATA